>NC_064816.1:137155971-137455971 GCF_023721935.1 Panthera uncia | reverse complement strand
CTCCAAAAACTCTTCTCATGCTCATTTCAAACCACTTAACTCCTACCTCTTCAAGGTACACACCATATGACTTTGGTTACCAAATGTGGGTTTTTGTCTGCTTTTGAACTTCCTATAAATAAAATAATAACGTATATACTTATTTATGCCTATTTAACACTATGTGTATGAGGTTCACAGAATTTGCTGCATGTAGTTTTAGTTTGTTCACTTTAGTTCCCATATAGTATTCCGCTTCATGGAATGTCTACCATAATCCACATATATGTTTCTATTGTAGATGGACATTTGGGTAGTTTACAGTTTTTAACCGTTTGAATGGTGCCCCTATAAACATACTTGAGCATATCTTTTGGTAAATATATGCACGCATTTCTTTGAGCTATATCCCTAGAATTGGAATCACTATGTCATAGGATGGGCGTTATGTTCAGCTTTTCATACCAAAAATAAACCCCATTACGTTTAGGACAGATCACTCTAGGCATCTTTGCTTTGGGATGCCTTTCTTCTAGCATACAGTAGCATCTACCTGAGGAAGAATTAGAGAAATTATTATGGAAACACTGACATGTATTTACTTCACAGAAAACCTGGAGAAGCTGTATTATAGTATTTTTATATCATTACAAATTATCAGTTCAATAGTAGAAGGGTGAATAAGTTGGCAGAACAGATGCATTAATCAAATTGTTGAGGAAGCATCTTTCTCATGTCAAATCTTAGTGTGATCACATAAGTCAAATTGGGTTACGAATAACACAATAGAAATAAAACCTTCACACACGGTAAAAAATTCATGCAAATAAAAGAATATATATAAATACCAAATGAACACAAGGCAGAGACACAGGCCTTTTATCTCCTCCCTTGGACTCCCAATCTCATGTACACTTTCTACTTGTTCAAGGAGAATAATTTTCTGTACTTTTATAGGCACAGATTAACATAAGAATTAACCAAAATGCTTACTGAACAAAGTGCTGACAAGTTCAAAGAACTCAAAGAATCAGTTAAGGTATATCAATACTTGGAGTTGACTTGGAGTTAGCTTGGATAGTGGCAGTCATCTGTCTTGAAAGTAAATTATTTATCCCTTCAGAAATTCATGCATTGTACAAGGCAGCAGCCTGAAGTATTTACATAACAAACAGAGCAGCAGTTAATAATACAGAGTGATTTGCCAATTTAAACCACGGAACATGTTTCTAATTACTGCACAATAATTTCAGGGTCACAATATTCAAATGCAATCAGTCAGGCAGGGAGTTAAAATATTTCAGAATCTGAAATGATGATCTTACTAAAAATGCCAGGTAATAGTAATGGCAGCATTACTTCTGGGTTAATCCTTTCAATCTACAATCAGATCTCTTGAGCTTAAAATGCCCTGCTACAGATATCTGCATTCCCACAATCAAGGCGAGGCAAGATACAGTTAAGTTGAAAATCTGTCAAACCTTTTGGTATGATATGTAAAACTGGAATTAACCTTTATAACATCATCAGACGTGTAATTTTATCTTCTGAAACAATGTTTTATTTTATTTTATTTTATTTTATTTTATTTTATTTTATTTTTTTTTCAACGTTTATTTATTTTTGGGACAGAGAGAGACAGAGCATGAACGGGGGAGGGGCAGAGAGAGAGGGAGACACAGAATCGGAAACAGGCTCCAGGCTCCGAGCCATCAGCCCAGAGCCTGACGCGGGGCTCGAACTCACGGACCGTGAGATCATGACCTGGCTGAAGTCGGACGCTTAACCGGCTGCGCCACCCAGGCGCCCCTGAAACAATGTTTTAATCCAAAATGTTGACTAACCCTAAATTATGTTTAAAAAAAGAAAATAAGCAAGAACATTACTTGTGTAAAGGCACCAAAATACCAAGATTTTATGGCGGATACCGTAATCATGACAAAACTGCTAAATGATTCTCATCTTCTCTTGTTGACATAATAAAATTAGCCACTAAGAAATCACAAGACCACCAAAGGAATACTGGAAAAGAAGCACACTGTATAATGAAGAATTTGCAGTAGTTGGAGACTTTTCATTTACTTAAGTTTCCTGGGTAAAGGGTAGAGAGTGCAAGGTCTGCTACTTCAAAGACTGCGACTGAAGGGACAGAGGGCAAACAGAATTTTGGTGTGACAATGAGGTGCTACACCAACAGCCTTTTCTTCTGCATCATGCAGCAGTCTAAAATAAGCAAGTCCAATTGCAATAAGTAAAATAAGACAGTAACAGAAAAAGACAAATACTGTAGGATTCCCTTTATATGAGCTACTTAGCATAGTCAAAATTATAGAGGTCAGGAAGTGGAATGGTGGTTGCCAGGGACTTGCGGGTAGAGAGGAGGGGGCGGTATTGTTTAGGGGTGTATAGTTTCAAGATGTTTCAAGACGTTGAAACTGTCAAGTTTCAAGAGTTTTACAAGATGAGTTACAGATATTAATGGTGGTTATGATTGCACATTATGAATGTATTTAGTGCCACTTAGAACCTAAAAATAGTTAAAATGGTCAACTTTATGTTATGTGCGTTTTGCCACAATGAAAAAATAAAAAAATAAAAAAATAAAATTAATTAAGCAAGTCCATGGAAAAAGCTAAGTTTTTCTCTGATTTCTGGCATACATATTTCAATAACTGGCTGCTGGTGACAGCTGAGGTTTGAGGGAGTTGCCTAATCCAAATACATCAGTTAGGGGCATCACAATGGCAATGTTGGAAGGTGCACATGGTGAAGATAAGAATCGGAATTGCTTACTAACTGAGTACAGTGGTTTAACTTGAGGCAAAAGAAATCATAAGTACAGCTTTACAAACTGCACATTATTACACGAATATGACACAGCTTAGATGGATGGCTGACATTTGTAAGCATTACAGAGTTTTAATGATTGTGCCTGAGATACTTTCCCGACCCAACATACTGAGATTATGCCATGGAAGAGTGACAGTAAACATCCAGAGGTTTCATAATCTCCAGGCATTTTAGCTTTCTAGCTTACGGCAGCAAAAGAATATTCTTCCAACTCCACTGATTGTTGGAGAACAAGATAGCTAGCCAACGTGAATTCCAAGGCAAGGAAAATTTATATTTTAACTGTAGATAGTTCTTACAGGTTATGGTGGAATTGGTCTTGGCAAAATTTAAGAATATAATAATAGATATCATTTAGCAGAAGCTGATCAAACAATAATCACCAAATTGGTGCTTATTACTATGTGCATGGCAAAAACATTTTTGAAATTCTACTTGCTGCTATAATATTTAATTGATTTAAACATGGTATAAAGTTAATTTAGTTTAAAATGTAGTACAGCTGATACTCTCTCTCCTCTCCTGTCTTTAATTCCACATTAATTACATTATTCTTCTAAACACTGACTTTCCCTTATATGCTTTGCATCCAATCTATCAGTAAGTTCTGGCAGCTTCATCTCCTAAATCTTACTTCTTTCCTCTTCATTGCCGTATCATTAGTCAAAACCATCATTGGGGCGCCTGGGTGGCGCAGTCGGTTGAGCGTCCGACTTCAGCCAGGTCACGATCTCGCGGTCCGTGAGTTCGAGCCCCGCGTCAGGCTCTGGGCTGATGGCTCGGGGCCTGGAGCCTGTTTCCGATTCTGTGTCTCCCTCTCTCTCTGCCCCTCCCCCGTTCATGCTCTGTCTCTCTCTGTCCCCCCCAAAAAAAAAATAAAAAACGTTGAAAAAAAAATTAAAAAAAAACAAACAAACCATCATCATTGCTTGCCTAAATTACTGTAGTACCTAACTGGCCTCAAAAGTCTTAGTGTTCCTTCATTCACATTCATTATCCAAACAAGTATATATCTTAAAAAATGGACTACTGGGGCGCCTGGGTGGCGCAGTCGGTTAAGCGTCCGACTTCAGCCAGGTCACGATCTCGCGGTCTGTGAGTTCGAGCCCCGCGTCAGGCTCTGGGCTGATGGCTCGAGCCTGGAGCCTGTTTCCGATTCTGTGTCTCCCTCTCTCTCGGCCCCTCCCCCGTTCATGCTCTGTCTCTCTCTGTCCCAAAAATAAAAAAAAAAAAAAAAAAAAAAAAAAAAATGGACTACCACCAACATGCTTAAAATATCTTATAATCTTGCTACTATTAGGGTAAAAACCTGAAACATTTACATATCTCATAAAATAATTATAATTATCTATTTTTAATGCTTTACTTACTAGTTTAATGACCAATGTCCACAATTTTCTTCTGAAATTCTTTTTTTCTCCCAAACCAAATTGACAAATAATTACATATATTTAAAATATAAGTCTTGAAGATTGGATATACATTATAGCATGTATACACACATTCTTTATGTGGGCTGAGAGGAATGAGATATTTAGAATGAGATAATTAGGACCAAATTGTAAAGTGATTTGTCTAAAGACATTGTTAAGGTAGAATTATACCTTCTTTTTTTTTTAAACTTTTTTTAATGTTTATTTATTTTTGAGGGAGACAGAGCATGAGCAGGGGAGGGGCAGAGAGAGAGGGAGACACAGAATCAGAAGCAAGCTCCAGGCTCTGAGCTGTCAGCACAAAGCCTGACGTGGGGCTCGAACTCATGAAATGTGAGATCATGACCTAAGCCGAAGTCGGATGCCCAAACAAGCCCCCCAGGTGCCCCTAGAATTGTATCTTCTAAGTAATGAGAGTCCACTTTTAAGTGAGAAATGAAATGGTTAGATAATTAGGTTGTCCCTTGCCAGGCCTGTGATACTCAGTAAGGTGTAGTGAGTGGAACAAGTGTGAGAGAGGAGGGGAACATGCAGACATATATTTACACATATTTAAAATGTACATCTTGAAGACTGGATGTACATTATAGAATGTATATATACATTATAGAATGGTTATACCGAGATTAAGATATTAAACACATCCATTACCTCACATAGTTAGCTCCTTTTTTGTTGTTGTTTTGACAGTGTTTAAAATCTACTCTCAGCAATTTTCACTGTTTTTATTCACACCTCCTTTGCTCACTCCGTTACAGCCACACAAGACTTTACTCCGCTCACACCAGCTTCAAGGCCTTCTCACACAAAGAGCAATCAATATCTGATGTAGTTTATATTCCACACCGTAACACCCTGTCACCCAATAACACTGTTTCATAAATTGATGAATGGATAAATAAATGAGCACAACATCCCTGATAGAAATAGCATATATATTATAAGTACATAAAAGAGACTATAAAAACATTCTTTTGGACAGTGTTAGAACACAAAATTTATTGCAATAGGGCTTTGTTGAATAATACTGATAGTCTGATTTAATATTCATTACAGTAAGTTTTTCTCTTTTGAAAAAAAGACAGGCCTCTTTTTCTCTGTCATTTGGGTTTCATGATGAACAATGATTTGTTAAGTATAACCCTAGCAAGGCTTTTACATTTCATCCTATTGTGCCCATTTTGAAATCCAGTAGACAATTTATTCATATAATTGACAAAAATATATTGAACCCACTCCATGTGTCAAACACTCAGCTATGGCATTTTTAAAGATGAAGAAGACATGATCCTCAACATTTTAGACTTTTCATCTCATACATGTAAACAATTACGACCATACAATGTGTTAAAGGATATAAAAATATAAGGATGGGCTGCTGGGTCAGGGTCTCCAGACCAGAGAGCTGAGTGTGCAGCATTCTGCTATGAGGTTTCCAAGGAAGGTGATATTGAAGGGTGAGCGGAAGCTTTTCAGGAAGAAAGGGCAGAAAATGGCATTCAAAGCAAAGGAATATCGTATAAATGTCACAGTGTGTGTCATCATTTTGTAATAGTCAGCTATGAGAGTTCAGAATCTCAAACTTAACTGAAACCACTAATGTGGGCTGAGAGGAATGAGATAATTAGAACCAAATTGTAAAGCGATTTGTCTACAAGTCACTGTTAAAGCTAGGATTATATCTTCTAGGCAATGAGAGTTCGCTTTTAAGTGAGAGAATAAAATGGTCAGATAAAAATTTCAAAGTGCTCAAACCGTACATCTCACAAGCATACAAAATAAGACAAACAAAATAATTAGGTTGTCCCTTGCCAGGCCTGTGATACTTAGTGAGGTGTAGTGAGTGGAACAAGTGTGAGAGAGGAGGGGAACACGCAGACACATTCAGAACCTTTCCTTCCTTCCTTCTTTCCTATTCTCCTTTTTTCTCTCCTTCCTATCCTTTTCCCCCTTCCTCCTCCTTCTTTCAGCCCTCACATCTTTCTTTTATTATTATTATTATTATTATTATTATTATTATTATTATTTCACACTGTCCACATTGCCAGTCATTATTTTAAGCATTGGGAATCAAGAATTTACCTTTGGATGAAGGGAGGCAAAAAATAAACAAACAGATAAAGACATTATAGACCCAGCTTCTAGTTCAATGCCTGAAACAAGTTATAATCTATGTATAACATCTGAGAATGAGAGTTTTGGGGTAAAATGATCTTTTTCTCACTCTCATTTCTACCACTATCATGTGACCATACGCAAGGTATTTAATCTCTCTGGAATTCAGCATCCCAACCTATATAAGGGACAGGGGTATCTATACTTATAATATATGGTTGACTATTAAATGATATGATATTTTATCATGTGTCTGACACATCTCAAGTGCCCATATTACTTACTGAACTAGCTACTCATTATATATTCCTTAAATAAGTACATTGGAGCAGAACAGAAATAAAACTAGAAAGGTGTGCTTTAATAAAAGTCAAGAAAATGAAAAGCTGGAAAAAGGGTAACTTTCCACTAACAAAGAATACTTTTTGCAAACTTTTACCTTTTTTAATTTTCACTGTTTTATGTTTATTTCTTGGCTCATCTGAGTCTAAACTTTCACTCTCAGTCTCTTCACATGCTTTCCTTACTATTAATAAATATAGCAAAAATATTGAGTTACAAGTCCTGCTAAACGTCTCCAACTTATCAATTCATGTTTTTATTCCTTAATAATTGCTGAGTTCTCTTACTCTAAGACAAATGGAGTAATTTATTTCATTTTAGTACCTGAAAACTAGAGCCCACTTAATAAATTACAAGCAGCAAATTCTTTCAATAGATTTTTGGTTGTTTCATTGACTTTTTAAGGATTATTTCTATCACGTTCTATAAAAACACTTACAGACATATCCAGAATAACATTATTTCAGCATCAAATAAAGTTCTAGTTTATGCACATACCTTTAACAACAGTCCTGTCCAACAGTATGTTTTAAAAGTTATTTGCCATAACCAAGATCAATAAAGTTATTAAATATTTTCTCTTCTCTACAAGACAGAGAATAAGCCTATTATGCAAGAGAACATTTAGCTCCTTGTTTTCCTGGAAGTTTCAATATGAATATATATTATGTATTAAATTCCTCTATGATATCTATATTTATTAACGCTTTCACATACACGGACTATATAAACCTTTTTACATCACTGAGATTTTATATTTTTGCTTCTCTTTTTACTTTTATATTAAATGCCTAGAAAAATGCCTGCTAAAAACTAAATTTTCATTATTTTTAAATGAATCTTTAGTCACTTATGCAATAAACATGTACTGAAAACCACTGTTTCTATGCAATAATGATATATATTAAGACATTGATCTATTAAGCTCATAAACTGCCATTTCATGCATATTAGGGTATAGTAAGAAAAAGTAAACAAATATAAAAGTATAATGTATGGTAGAAGCACACCTATAAGAAAATCTATATAGATATAAGCCTTAAGGGTTTCTGAAGAGTACAGACTACATTAGTTGGATAGGGGCAAGATGGTTACAACGTTCAGAAACATAAGCCAGTAGACAACATGTGAAAACACACAGTAACAGACATGGGAAACGGTTTATTGACATAAATCACAATACATGATATTTCCAATGTGTTGCCCCTCACTAGCAATGCATACTTCAATGTGCTTTGCAAAATTGAAATGAATGTAGTACATTAATACAGCAGTTCTATCAATCTCAGCAAATGAATCTGTGATACACTTCCCTAGACAAAATGTCTCTGATTTTTACCTAAAAAAAGTTCAACTTTAGCATAGCCTAAAAGGCATAATGAAAGTGCCTCATCTACAAAGAAATAAAATGATACCATTTATTTTCTAGATTGTATGGCCACTATTCAAAGATAAAATCAAATTATATTAAGCCTTGACTGTATACAGTTTCGTTGAGATACAGTTTTTAAAATTTTAAACTTCCTGAAATGTGATATATTAACACAAAAATGTAACTTACTGGGTAAGTTACCCCGCGGTACCTGGGTGGCTCAGACCATTAAGCATCGACTTTTGATTTCGGCTCAGGTCATGATCTCTCAGGTCATGAGTTTGAGTCCCGTGTTGGGCTCTGTGCTGACAGCGTGGAGCCTACTTGGTTGGGATTCTTTCTCTCACTCTCTCTCCCTCTCTCTCTGCCCCTCCCTTGCTCTCTTTTTCTCTCAAAATAAATGAACATTAAATAATTTTTAAAATGTAACTTAATGGCTAAACACACAATTTTCTGATAATATTAAAAATAACATAACCACTTTCCTTATTTCCATTAAAAAATTAGTATCTTTTATATTCAGAGTGGTGTACCTGGGAACAGGAGAGACATATTGACTAGGTTAGGTCCCCTTCATATCCAAAGCAGAAACTGTGCTTCTCCATAACACCTGAGAGCTGATTTCTGTAATTCATGTTGTTTACTTTCTGTCTCTTCCTCTAAAATACACACATCATGACTGGAAGGTCTGTCTTTCTTTTGTCACCTACGATCCCAACTGCTTAACAATGCCTTTTTCATACTGATAAAGTAAATAATAATTATCTATTAAAATTTTGATTGGTATGAAAAAAGGAAGTATCCCTGTCCCTGAGAGGTAAGTGTACATGCATGATTATATCATGTCTCTATAAAGGAACTGAATTCTATCAGATTTTGGGTATGGATCCCACTTTCATACGTGATGATCTTGGTCAGAACGCCAGAGCTGTCCAATACAAATATAACTGGTACCACAAATGTTAGCCATGTGTATAATTTTAAATTTTCTATTAACTACATTATAGGAGTTAAAGAAACAGGTAAAAATAATTTTAATATATTCTATTTAAACCAATATGTTGAAAATATTATAATTTTACAATGTAATCAATATAAATTGCTAATAAGATATTTTACATTTTTTATCCTAACTCTTTAATATGGGGCCCTTTACAATTACACATATCAATTCAAACCAGCTACGTTTAAAGTACTCAAAAGCAATATATAGCTAGTGGTTACCATATTGAAGAACAGAGGTCTACAGTGAAAAGGAAGATATGAAAAGTAATTGTGTTCACTTTAGTGTAAATATCATTAAAACATTTATTTAAGCAGATAAATCTACAAAATGTTTCCAAAATTGGAATATATATTGGATATATATTATTAGAAATCTATTATAACTCATTTTTCTGAGACTGATTGCTTCAGGTGAGGTTACGCCCTCTTCTGGTGGCTTTGAGTCCACTTTCCCATTTCTATAGGGGGGAAAACTACTACGTTTTATGCCTTCCTCTGTTATCTTTTTCTCTTTTCACTTTTTCAAATTATTTTCGTTCTTTTTTTCTTCCAATGTAGCTAAATGAAAAGAGAATAAGGAGCCCCTGAATTTGGAGATTTAATGATTACATTTCTGATTTTCACTTCTTATGCCTGGGGGGGAAATCGTTCTTCACTGAAACAAATACTTTTTCCTGCATAACTTCTATGAAAAGTCGGTTGATATTAAAAATATTGTTTGACATACTGTACCCAGAAACACACTTTTAGAACTCTCTAATTCAAGAATTTTCACAAAAGTTGCCCAAACTTAAGCCTTCAAACAAAAAGAATGAGTTTGTGATGCTGCCTACTCTGATGCTTTTGATTCAACTTTAATTTTTTATAGTTCAACATGCTGGATTGTTTTCAGTGCTCTAATCATGTTTCTTCCCAAGAAATACTGGTGTGCAACAATCTCTACTCTTATTTATCTGTGTCCTATAACGGTATTTCAGTTATTTTTATGTGTATACTATATGGTCATAAATCAACAAGGGCTATTTCTGCAGGGTGCTCGAACATAGGTTTCCTGTACTAGATTTATTCCAGAGGCATCACACAGAGTTTTACAGAATTTTGGCTTATGTGGTCCTTTCACTATCTCTTCCTCTTTCTTTTCTCTTTTCATTAGATTCGGTTTGGCAAGCTGTGCCAAGCATAGAGAAGGATTATGTATCTCTCTTCAAAACAGCCCAGTTTTCACAAATATTATTAAAAGACAAAACCCCAGGCATTTTTCAATGCCCTGTAGTTTAAAAGGCTGGTAACCATCATTTCAGTTGGCCTACTTTACATAAACTGCAGCAGTGATCTGTTGTTGTAGTCCTGTAAACAGTAAATAGAATACTAAAATGGTATATATTTTGAAATATCAAAGCTTTGAAAAGAAAATACAAATTTTGTTTGGCATATAATCTAAATGTTATTGATTTTAGGCTAACGTTACCTGATTTAATTTTGTTTTTTGTACCTCTAAAATTTTCACGTTATAGCTGGCTTTTAGAAAATCGTAGTTTTAATGTAAATAAAATACCCTGTAATTAGGCAAGAGGGGTGTGGGAGTCAAAGAAATTAGCTTCCAAAATAGTACTAGAAATATTTATTTTGGTCCCTACACAACAAACTCAAAATTGCCTCCAGCAAATTATGCAAATAGCAATTATATTTAGCTAAGAAACACAATACAAAAATTCTAAAATAGACTCTATTAAATATTTAAATAGGCCCAGCTATTCACAAATAACATTTCTGTCTTTATTTTACTCCTCACTTCCAATCTGTCAATATTTTTCTTATGGACAAATACTGAAATTCTAATGCATTATTTCTGAATCAACAGCATATATATTACTTATAATTAAATAATCCTAATTATTTGAAAAAAATAGTCAGTGGAATTTTCAACTTGGCATTTTGAAATGATAGCTGACAAATATTAATTCTGAGCAGAGAAAGCAAGCCCATTTTCAATGTTGTCATGACATTATCTATTCAACAGTCTGGTCTAGTGATGTTTTCTAATTCTCATAATCTCCCTAATTATTTTATAGTAACAATTTAATGATATAAGATTATTCTAGCAGTCTAAAAGAAAACAGTATTTCTTTTTTCACATTAAAATAGAAGGAACTATCCCCAAGCACTAGGATTACAGCCACAGAAGGTAGCTATCCTTGACCAGCTGTTCTATGACACAGTGCAAGAAAGGATCCAAAATAAGCAAATGTGTGTTTGGGGCAAGATTCTTGTGCTGCATCACTGACTTGGTAGTGGACTAGAGACATATGGAACTGAAAGCAAAAGGGAATGGAATTTTACTTTAATGAATACAATGAATATGTTTATATAAGCCAAAGAGTTTTCAATGTCACTGTATGACTAATGCTAGAGGAAGGCTTGTTTGTACCTATAAATGACATTGGTGGAATTCCTCAAGGCCATTTGATTATGTAAAATATTACTCCTTAGGAAAAATTGGACTTTTCCTAATAAGAAAAGAGAATCTGCTAAAAATCCTTACTCTTACTCATGAATTAATATATTTTGGTCTCTGTCAGAAACTTATGATGTAAACTCATCATTTACAAGCCACCTGGCAGCAATTTTTTTCCACCAGAGTACCATGTGCATGAAATGTAAGCAGTCACAACTTTACTGATTCCATTCTTTTAGTATTCATTGCGCAATTAAAATCAGTTGCTTTAATAAGAACTTTATTGTTATGACACTACCATATAAATAAGACAGCTAAAAAGGCAGAACAGCCTTGGGTTATTTGAGGAATGGGTAAAATATCAGCAAATGTCCACAAACTGAGAAAATCTGAATGCCAAGGATGACAAGGGTGACTTTTGCTTTGAAACATAAATGTGTTTTTAAGGGTTTTATATGAATGTCAGGCATTGGTTTCATTATCACATTACTACAGAGACTTAGCAAAAATGTATTATTCAAAGTTTCACAAACCTTAGAATTAGTTATGCTTTTGTACACAAATTTTTGTTGTAAATCTACAGAAACAGATAGAACAATTCTATTTCCCTGACTGACATTAAAGATATCTGTCAAGTCAATAACTGAAAAATAAAGAAATGCTTTCTTATAGAGCATGTGCTGGTCATGAACTACTACTATATTTTATCCACAAATCCCAATTTCCAGTTAATTTTCCGAGATAATTTGTATATATCGGTTACAAGTAGTAAACTGACACATTTTGTCATTTAGACAAGTTATTTGTTTTAAACGTAAGAGAACAGAGATGGAAGTGCACCTGTCATCAAATGTCTCAAAATTAATTTTTAAATGATTGAAAGCCTACTCTCTTTCCTAAAAAGGCTAATTCCAAGGCAGGGGCAAACTTGACTAGTCCCAAAGAACAAAGAGCTTATATTGAGCTCTTGGTCAAACATGATCAAAGTAAGCAGAATATTGTAATTGTCAATCTCATCTCTGCAAGAAAACAGTGGAAATAAATAAAGCTTTATTACTCAAAGTGTGGTCCTTCGACCAGCTGCAGGGGCAAAACCTGAGAGCTTGCTAGAAGTGCACAATCCTAGGCTCCACCCAGATCCACTAACTTTTAACAATATCACCAGGTAACCGATGAAGCACTAGTTAAAAGGAAAATGGCAGAATAAAGTTAAAATTCCCCTTGATGGTGGTATGATTTCAAAAGAAATTCCATCAATAACAGGCCAGCAACAGAAAAAAAAATATTGTAAACATGATAAACACATAAAGCTGAACTGAAAAACAAGAGAAACAGATGAGGAGACAAAAGCAGAAGTCGATTAGGACGTATGTTTGGAGAGGTGGCGTGGGTGGTGGTGTTTTATACCATTTACAGAATAAAAGTTGCAGATCTAAACCTAGTAGAGTCTAGATGTTCACTGTTTAGTTGGACAAACCCTGTGTCACTTCATATGCGACAAAACACCTTAGCTAGGCTTCAGAATAAAATGGTGCTTGGGCTGTCAAAATGGAATCTGAAAAATAAATTTGTAAAATAAAATATGCATGTTAATGTACACAAATCAGAATTTCCTATAAAAAATAGAGACTATGTAAAATTATTTTGTGTTTAACTAATAGCTACAGAGAAAACTACAGGCAGTAACAAGGAATATGGGAAATATTTCAATGAGTAGTTTAAGCATACCAAGGTAATTGTCTTGTTTGTGAGGAAGACAGATATGCTTAATAACTTTAATTACCTTATAAGTGATATACAGTGTTAGAATGTTAAGTTAACCATTACAAAGAAAGTTAATCTACCAAATGAAAAAACACACTGTGACAAGAAAGGAAGGTCATAAATGAGAAAGTATAAGACAATTTATGGCAAATAGAAAACACAACAAGCATAGTGCAAATTAGTTTAAATACGTCGATTTAACATGGATTAAATTCACCTAAAATACACAAAATCAAATAAAATGAAAAAAATGCAAGGAAACACTAATATTAAGTGGCTTGAAACTCCAAGAATAAAAAATGGGTAAATATATAACAGATAAATATTAAAGAAATTTGTAAAAGAAATATTGCTATCAGAAGAAACAGATACTCATGTACAAGTACTAATGAGAGTAATACCAAGGTATAGTATACCACTATAAAAGGAACAATGTTCAAAACTAAAGATAAAAACTAAGGTGTTGTATTAGCCTAACAACAAAACTTGAAATCTATAAAGAAAAATTAAGAACCGAATACTAAGGAGAAGCAAATTGACCTAGAATCTGATAGTGACATTGTAATACAGAAAACCTTGGTTTGCGAGCATAATCCCTTCCAGAAACATGCTTGTAATCCAAAGCACTCATATATCAAAGCAAATTTCCCCATAAGAAATGATGGAAACTCAGCTGATTCATTCCACAATCCAAAAATATTCATATAAAAATGATTACAATACTGTAATACAAAATAATAAAGAAAATACTAAATACAAAGAAAAATAAACAAGTTAACCTGCACTCACCTTTGAAAACCTTCATGGCTTGTGAGACAGAGACAAGAGAGAGGAGGGTTATTATGTAGGAAGACTTTCACTATCACTAACTGAGTCACTGCTATCTATTGGCTCAATGGAATCTTTTTCTCCATGGGGGCCATTGTATGAGCTCACACAAATGTTGACTATGGTACAGTATTAATAAATTCTTGCCATATACCGTATTTAACGTAACTGGCAATAAGACAGCAGAGGAAAGGGTCTCTATCTGCAGGCAGCCTGACCTAGAATGAAGCAAAGCATTCCTAAGCTTACTCTTGTATGGAAAAGCAAAGGACTGTTCATAGGTGTTTTGTAGTGACAAAAAATACACTAGTACCAGTTGTGGGCATTGTCCAATGTTCTGAAAAATCACTGATTTCTGCCAAACACCGTGGCCTGAAAGCGAGCATCTGAGCATGGGGGACGATCACCCACAATCCCGCAGAGAGAGAGAGAGAGGGAGAGAGAGAAGAACCACTGCTTAGTTGTGATCATATGACGTTTGGCATCATGTACAACTCATATTGCAAGGCATTGCTCGTTTATAAAGTTAAAATTTATTAGAAATGTTTGCTTGTCTTTCAGAACACTAACAAAACAAGCCACCGCAATCCATGGTTTTACTGTATAACCCTCTAATCATTAGATTAAAATATAAATTAATTTTTTTAAATTATAAAAATATATAGGATTCCAATAAACCAGTTAACAAACTGTATCTAATAGATATTTAGAGAGATACCCTAAGTGTGACATTAACCAATTCTGTCGATCACACATGAATCATTTACAAAAAATGAATATGTTTGAGGTCAGAAAGTCTTTAGAATTTCTAAATAGTAATATGACATGGGTAAAGTTTTCTAATAATAATAAATCAGAAATATTAAAAACAAACAGGTGGTTTTAACATTGCATTTAAAACTGAGGGAAGCTTACACCTCCAGGAAGATGGAAGAGACATATTTCTAATACTTTTTTGAAGTTTTTATTTAAACTCCAGTTAGTTACCATACAGCATAATATTAGTTTCAATGATTCAACACTTCCATACAACACTCAGTCCTCATCACAGTAAGTACACTCCTTAATCCAAATCACTTATTTAACCATCTATAATACTTAATTTATGATTGACTAAGAATCTTGAGGATTGCATACAAAGCAGAAAAAAAAAAATCTAAAGTGTAAAGAGAAGACAGACCCGCTAGGGACATTGGGACACAAGAAATGGCACAGAGTTCCCTCGGGGTTTCTTTTTATCTCATATATCTCAGCACTGGAGCTGAAGAAGGCAATCTGGAAATATCAACTGACTGCAGACCCAAACAACAGCAACAACAACAACAACAAACCTGTTATTTCTTAGCCAAAGGACAAGAAAAGAGGATGCTTAACAAGATGAAAAAACTTTTCAATGAAAGCTATTCTGCTCCTGCCAAACATCACAGAAAAAAAAACTGGCACATCTAAGTTACCTAATTTATTGATATACTATTCTTGACATTACTCCCTTATGACCTTTCTATTTCTGTAATGTCAGGAGTAATGTTCTGTCTTTCATTTTCTATTTTAGTAATTTGGGTCTTCTCTCTTCTTTTTCTTTGCCAGTCTAACTAAAGATTTGTTAAATTTGTTAATATTTTTGAAGATCTTTAGTTTTGATTATTTTCTCCACCACTATTTTCTTCCTTGTTTTATTTACTTCCATTCTAGTCTTTATTATTTCCTTTCCTATGTTTACTTAGTGTATAACTTGGCTTTTTTTTTTTTTTTTTGTATTTTCTTAACGTGGAAGTTTAGATGATTGATTTAAAATCTTTTCGCCTTTTGCAATACAGGGATGTTGTTTAATTATGTATTTTTCAATTATCAGTTTTGCTTCATGTTTTGTGGTCTGCTACTACGTTCATATATGGCTATTATAGTTACATCTTTTTTTTAACTGCTACATCTTCTTAATTTATTGAACCATTTGCCATTACAAAATGTCTTTTCTTTCTCTAGTAATATTTTCTTAATATATATTTCATCTGATATTAGGATTACCACTCCAGCTCTCTTGGAATCTGAATAAGATACAGTGAGTCAGGGTTTTAAAAACCAATTCTAGCAACCTCTGATTTTACATAGATGTTTATTTTAAGTAGATGTTTTCTCATATATCATTCTAGTTCCTGTGTTGTTTCTTCTCTGTCTCTGTTTTTGGAGTTCTTTTCTTAGTAGTTGCCCTTGGGATTCCAATTAACTTCCAACGTTTAAAACAACATCATTTAATTAATATCAGCTTAATTTTATTAGTACACAAAGTCTTTCCTCCAGTAGAGTTCCCTTCCTTCCACCCTCCTTCGTAATACTATTGTCACACCAATTGCATCTTTATACATCATGGCCCATCAATATGGCCTTATAGTTAGTGTTTTATGCACTTGTCTTTTAAATGAGAATGCAGAAGAGTTTCAAACAAGATTATATACATTTTAACATTAATACTTAAATGTGTCATCATCTTCATCACTCTTTATTTCTCCATGCAGTTGTGAGCCATTATCTATTGTCCTTTCAGTTCAGCCTGAAAAACTCCCATTAGTATTTCTAATAGGGCAGATATACAAACACTGGATTCTCTTAGTTTTTGTTTAGTAATGTCTTAATTATTCTTTCATTTTTGAATGATGGTTTTTGTTAAATAGATTTCTTGGTTGATAGTCTTTTTTATTTATTTTTATTATTTATTTTTTAAAATACTTTAAATATGTCATCTCCCCGCCCTCTATTATCTCCCTGCCTAAGTACAAAAGGAGGTACCTCCAATGGGATGCAAATTCTCAATAAGCTGATTCTGCAGCAAATAATAGTTATAAAATCTTGGAGGGAACCTCAAGTGAGAGCTATGGAGAGTGAACGAAAGCAGAAAGATTTTAGGAAAGGAGGAGCAATAAAAAAAATTCATATAAAAATTATATACTATAGAAACATGAAACATAATGGGAATGATCACTTACCTCTTAACAGATACCATGGAGGTCAAAAGACAGTGAAATAATATCTTTGCAGTGCTGAAATAAAAAGGAAATAAATGTGCCAATTCAGAATTCTATATTCAATGACATTACTTTTCAAGAATGAATATGAAGTAAAGACATTTTCAGACAATGGAACAATAAGAGTTATCTGAAAGGATTAAAGGGAAAAGCAATCCCAGCTTACAAACTACCAAGAATAATGTTTGTTCACAAAAGCCAGATTAGAAAACCTCGCACTGCATGAGACATTGGCTCAAATACTCAGACGGGTTTTGTCTCAGATGGGAGGGTAAACAATCTTAGATGAAGTAAATGCACTGGCCCCACTGAGAAGCTTAAAAGCAAGACCTAACATTTTACAGTGCTTCTGAAGACATTAATAGCATCCAAGGACAAACTCAAGAATATTTATAGCATGCAGAAATATCCAGCACCCATAAGGAAAATCTATGATCTCAGGCCTCCTACTAAAAACTATGGTAGGCAAAGAAGCAGAAAATAGGACTCCTGATTACAATAAGACAAATAATAAAAATTGACCCAAGTATGATACAGATGATATAGTTAATAGAAAGGGATATCAAAAGTTAGAATCTATATATTTTGCTTGTAAGAAGTGTATACTTTTTAAAATAGCAGAGAACTGAAAAATAAAACTTAAAAGTTTCATTCACTATAGAAGAAATGAATTCACTTAGGAATAAATTCACAAAAGCCATGCAGTATCTCCACACCAAAATCTACAGAACACTGCCAACTCAAATTAAAGGACACTAAAATTGAACGCATCTCATTATATTTTGGGAAAATCAATCACTTTATGGATTCAAGACAATAACTATCAAAATTACTACAGATACTTTTGGAGAAATTAATGGTGATTCTAAAATTTTATAGAAATAAATGACCCACTAGAGCCAAAGAGGTTGTGAAAAACAAGTATCCAGTGGTCTGATTACACTACTGAATTTTAAGGCATAATATAATGTAAATGTATAATCATCAAACAGTATGATATAGGTGAAAGAATGGAGATATATGGAACAGATACATGGAACAGAACAGAATTCAGAAACAGACCCAACCATAAGTTTTCAATTGATTTTCGACAAAGATGTTAAGGCAATTCAATGACAAAAGAAAAGTTTTTGCAAAAACTCATGCTAGAACCATTTGGTTATGTATTTAGGAGAAAAATGAACACACACAAAAATTAACTTGAAACAGATCAAAGACTAAAATTAAAAGTTAATATTATAAAAACTTCTTGAAGAAAACATAAAAGAACATTTTTATTGCCTTCGATAGGCAAAGATTTCTTAGGTAAGACACAAGAAATGCAAGTCCTAATTGAAAAATTAGGAAATTGGAGTCTCAAAATAGGAACACTTTATCTTCAAAAGATGCCATTAAGGAAACAAAAATTCAAGCCACCAAATGGGAATAGTTTCAGTACATATATGTGACATATTTGTAGCCAGAATATATCAAGAAATCTTATGAACCATTTATAAGAGGGCAAACAGTCCATTAAAAAAGTACAAATATTTGGACAGATAAATTGACCAATAAACACATGAAAAAGTGTTTAACATCATTTGTCATCAAGGGACTGCAAATCAAAATCGTAACTTCACATTATTACACATTTATTAAAATGGTTAAAAAGTTAAGAGGTGCTTGGGTGGCTCTGTCAGTTGAGCATCTGGCTCAATATCGGCTCAAGTCATGATCTTGAGCCAAGTCTGGCTCTGTGTGCTGAGCATGAAGCCTGCTTGGGATGCTTTCTCTCCCTCTCCTTCTGCCCCTCCCACACTCGTTCTCTGTCTCTCTCTCTCTCTCTCAAAATAAACAAATAAACTTTTTTTTTTTTTAAAGAACTGTCTATACAAAGTTTTGTAGTAGATGTGATGCTGCTAAAATGTAATACATTGTTGGTAGGAACTTAAAATGGAACAGCTACTTCGGAAAAATATTTGGAAGTCTCATAAAATATTAAGCATATAATTATCATCATTCCCAGGCATTCATTTCTATGTATTTACTCCATATAAATAGGAACATTTTTCAATATAAAGACAAGTACATATGCCCAATACAGTTTGACTTTTAGTACTGAAAGCCCTGCATGTTGAGAAACCCTTCAATCCTGGGCAAACTGGGATTTGTTTTTTTCCATCACCCATAATACAGATGTAAGAGTAAATAAATAAATAAGTTGAAAGTTTAATGAGTAAAGATATTTATATATTTTTAAAGTGCCTTTCTCTAAATCACATTTACAAAGGAGCAAAAATAAGTTTTCAGTGTTGAAGTCTGGCAGACAACACATTAATCAATAATCAAAGTGAACATCATCAATCATGATACAAACGGAAATCTTGTGCTACTTGATAGGATGCAACGAAGACCATGCAACATGTATCTGTGATATTCTCGTCAAAAAGTTCAGCCTGCATGTAATCGTAAGGGAGTATCACAGTTAAGCTGTAATTTTCAAATGTATTAAGCTACTGAAAGTCAAGGAAAGGCTGAGAAACAGCTCCAGAATGAAGGAGATTAAAGAAGTATGACATCTAAATTAAGATTCTGAAGTTGACACCTTCTCTATTAACAAATAATGGAGAGGCAATTGGTAAAATGGAACAGGCTGTAAAGTTCAGATGATAGTAATGTATCAATGTAAATTTATTTATTATATTGATCCCACTGCAGTTATGTAGGGGAATGTCCTTTTATGTAGAAAATACACCCTGAAGTATTCAGGGATGATGGGCATTAAGTTAATAACTTGTTGTCAAATAACTCAGGAATAATTTTTCTATACTCTATCTCTTGTTTTTGTAAGTTTGTGATTGTTTAGATATATAAGAAAACACTTAAATCTTCTAAATGAAAAAAATGACACCATATCTAAGGCTTGTAAAAAGTTATAGTTTAAGAGAAGACAAATGGTCAGAAGCCATCTCTGTTTAATGAGGAGTTGCTCTAGTACACAAGATTTGCTGAAGAATAGTCTGGGGCTACTAACATGAAAAAAAATCTCTAGTTCAAAACAGTATTAAATGTTAAACACATTAAAGCAACTAAAATAAAATTACATTGGCTATTAAAATTTCTACAAAGCACTTCCATTTTCATATTCAAACATGTGAAATACAGTTTTAGAATTCAAAAATGATTTAAGTGTATGGAAACTCATCCAATAAAACTTTACACTCCTTTAAAAGTTATCGATTGGGGTGCCTGGGTGGCTCAGTTGGTTAAGTGTCTGATTTCGGCTCAGGTAATGATCTCTCAGTTTGTGGGTTCGAGCCCCACGTGGGGCTCTGTGCTGACAGCTTGCTCAGAGCCTGGAGCCTACTCCAGATTCTGTCTCCCTTTCTCTCTGCCCCTCTCCTGCTCACACTCTGTCTCTGTCTCTCTCAAAAATAAACAAATGTTAAAAAAATTTTTAAGATACTGATTAAACTTATTAACATTGAATTCCACATATTCCCATTTTAGTAAAGTATGTCACTTTCATGCAAGTTAATTTTTCAACATATATTTTTTATACTTTGGATAACTAATAGATTTTGCCTAACCCTAGACAACATCTCTTATGAAAAAATTATCACAAATTCAAGTGTATTTAGTCTTTGTGAAGTAAACAGAGTGAACTGGAAATTTCATTTATGTCCAAGTAACATTCCAAACATGATTCAATAACAATACTGGTACAAATTATTTTCCCTCAGTTATACACTACAGTATTTTGAAAAACTAGGAAAAATCAAATGAATTACATGGAAAATATTATGATTTTCATTCTTTATAAGTGTATTTCAAAGGAAGAATGGGTGATTTGAGGGAGAGCTCACATTCATTAATGAAAATAAATTAAAAGTTGGATCATGTAAGTATAAGCATAGCAATAAAAAGGGTCTTTGCCATTGATGGTGATTTGCATTTACCTCTACATAAATAGAATAAAATTTAGGGGAAATAATAAAGAATAAAAAGAAAGTGAATGAAAGAAAATAAAATAGCCATTCAACCCTGGCTTCTGGAAGATAAATTGTATGACTAGCCTAAGGGCAATTTATAATCTTCAGCACAGCTTCCTGGGGAGCCTGCCAATAGGCAAATGCTAAAGCCAGAAAAACTGCCTTCATAGCTTGACATCAGAGCTCCAAGATGGCTATCAGAGGCTTAATGGTGACCTGAGGTTCTGACCTTCTCAACAAAATAAGGGAAATTTAGGGGAAAGAAGTCGGAATATGGATTGGTAAGTTTGTGATCTGTACATGGTCCTCACAGGTCATTCTACCTGGGTATATCAATGGTATATACTCCTCTTGACACACTAGACCCAATTATAAGAGTTTGGAAGAAAGTCTATTTTATACAAACTTGTCTTAATTCTTTATAATTCATACTTACTTTATTAGGCACCTCAAATATTAATGTCTTTTGAGTGCACTGAAATGAATATCAATGACTTCAGGTTGTTTCTTTTATGATTCTAAACCAGAAGATAACAGAAGCAGCATTTAGCATGTACATTCTAAGTGCATTTTTATTGCCATTGGTAATATAGCTGGATATGATTATGTGCTAGGTGATTGCAAAATAAACAGAACTACATATGGCTAGCAGTTAAAGACACTACAGACTGTCTTGTTTAATCAGTTATCTAAGAGATTCATTTTTCTAATGAAAAATTACTAGAGCCAGCATTAAGACATTTATAAATGTAAAAACAGCAAATAAAAATGTCCTTAAAAACAAGCAACGTTCAAGTTACTCTTTGTGGTAAATTTGTTGTAGTACACCGTTGAGTAAGGATAAACAAGCTAACGAATGGGAAAACATATTTTACTAAATGTCACTTGCATGAATTAAACTTTCACAACTACCCTAATAAAACAATTCAATTAGGAAGAGATTCACATGTTTGCAATTTGCTTGAGGTACAAATAGATGGCCCTCTTAGGAGCAAAATGTCACATTTTCATCATTTTCGGGTAGATATTTAAAAGAATTCAGACATACAAAAATTATCTTCAATTTTTTTCTTCACTGACATTATAAAATAGAACTTAAAATAACAGTTTAGTAATTAAGATATTATAAATTGAAGCTTTGTGTAAAGTTGAATTATATATAATTATCTATGCTCTAATCTGGAATATTTTGTAGTCTTCATTTTGTTTTTAAAGATATTAAAAGTTTTAAATTATAAAAGCTTTCCTTTTAATGTTTAAGTCCTTTTAAAAGTATTTAACTTGAGATCATTGTAAATTCACATTCAGTTCTAAGACATAATACAGAGAATAATACATCTTGCATAGCTAGAGTAAGAAAACACAACCAGAAAATTGACATTGATACAATCCACCATCCATGTTTGCATTTCAGCAATTTTAATTTGTGTGTGCATACGTGTGTGTGTGTGTATTGAGTTCTGTGCCACTTTATTTTATAGGTAGAATCATATGACTATCATCACATTCAAAGTAACAGTTTCATCACAAGGATGCCTTATGCTACCCTTTTATAAGCCACATCCACCTCTCTCCCTCTTCTTTGTAACCCCTACCAATCACTAACTTTGTTGTATGGCTCTATAATCCAATCATTTCAAGAGTGTTATATAAATTTAATCATACTGTATTTTCAGATTGGCCTTTTTTTACTTACCACAATTCTCTGGAGATTCAAATAAGTTTTGTGTTATCAATACTTTTTTTTTTTTCCAAGTAGTATTCCATGGTATAGATTTGCCACAGATTGTTTTACCATTCACCTATCTAAGGACATTTGGGTTGCTTTCATCTGGGGGATATTATAAACAGAGCTACTATAAGCATTTGTTATAGGTTTTGTATGAATATAAGTTCTCAGGTCTTTGGGACAAATGCCCAGGATTAAATTTACCAGGACACATGGTAATTATATGTTTAATTGGTTAAGAAACTATTATAATCTTCCAGACTGGGTATACTATTTTACATTTCCACTAGTAGTGTGTATAAGTGATCCAATTTTTCTGTAACCTCACCATAATCTGGTATTATTATTCTTTATTTTAGCCAGTCTGATAGGCAGATAGTGTTAGCTGTGGTTTTGATTTACTTTTCCCTAATGACTAATGATGTTTAACATATTTAGTGAATATATTTACTTCCCGTATTTACCTTACAGTTAAATGTCTAGTCATGTATTTTGCTCATTTTCTAATTGATTTTTTTTTACATTTTTCTATTGAGTTTAGGGAGTTCTTCATATATTCTAGATACCAGTCCTTTGTCAGAAATGTGGTTTGCAAACATTTTCTCCAAATCTGTAGTTTATCTATTCATCTTTTTAATAGGGTTTTCCATAGAGTAAAAGTTTTTAATTTCAAAAAGGGCAATTTATCAATTTTTCATTCATACAGATCATGCATTTAAGGCTAAGGAAGTCTAAGAACATTTTGCCTAGCCATAAATTTTCTTCTTTTTTACTTTTTGTAAATGTTTTATATTTTCATGCTTACGATTAACTCCATGATCAGCTTTGAGTTAATTTTGGTATAAAGTATAAAGTCTGAGGGTTTTTTGGAAGGGGTGGGGGTATAGTCTATGCATGTCCAATTTTTGGAAAATGCTATTCTTCCTCCATTGGATAGACTGTTGTTGCACCAATCTTGTTTCATCAATTTTGTTTAGTAAAAAATCAGTAGGGCATATTTGTGCAAAACTACTTCTGGGTTTTCTATTCTTTTCCATTGAGCTGTTTCAATGATCTATCTATCCCTCCTCTGGTACCAAAATTCGATGATTATTGTAACCAGTACACCTTAACATTGGTAGAGTGATTAATCTTACTTCATTACTTTTATTCAAAATTGTTATATCTATAATAGGTCTTGTTCTTGTCCATATAATTTTTAGAATATACCTAAAATGTCTACAAAGAACTTGCTAAAATTTTTCTTTTCAAAAAAACTTTTTAATGTTTATTTTATTATTTTAAAAGAGAGAAAGAGCTAGAGCACAAGTAGGGGAGGGGCAGAGAGAGAGGGAGACACAGAATCCAAAGCAGGCTCCAGGCACAGGCCCGACATGGGGCTCGAATCCACTAACCATGAGATCATGACCTGAGCCAAAGTCAGACGCCTAACCAACTGAGCCACCCAGGCACACTTGCTAAGATTTTAATAGAAATTGAATTAAGCCTATAGATCAATTTGGAGAGAACTGACAGTTTACCAACATTGAGTCTTCTAATCCATGAACACGGTATTTCACTCCATTTATTTAGGTCTTTTTTGGTATCTTTCATGAGGATTTTGTAATCTTCAACATATAGTTCCTACATGTTTTGTTAGATATATCCAAGCATTTAATTTTCATTGTATCCATTGTAAAAGTTTTTTTTTTTAATTTTGGTACCCATATATTCATTATTAATATGTAGAAATAAGATTGATTTGTTTGTGTTAATCTTGTATCCTGAGACCTTGCTGAATTCACTTAGTTGTAGGAGTTCCTCTGAATATTACTCAGAGTTTTATATGTAGACTATCATGTCTTTTGCAAATGAGAACAGTTTTATTTCATCCTATGCAATTTGTATGTTTTTTACACTTTTTCTTGCCTTGCCCTATTGTGCTGGTTAGAATTTCCAGCACCATTTTGAATAAGTATGGTGAGAACAAACATTCTTGTCTCATTCCCAGTCTTAAAGGGAAAACATTCAACTTTTAACAAAGAAGCATTCTATTGCTGAAGGTTTTTGTACATGTTCTTTTTCAAGTCAAGAAAGTCCCATTCTATTCCTAGCACTTAGAGTTTTTATTCATGAAGGGGTACTGGACTTTGTCAAATAGTTTTCTGCATCTACTGATATTTTAAAATAATTTTTCTTGTTTACCCTATTGATACTGTGGATTTTATTGTTTGATCTTCAAATGTTAAACCAGACTTACATAATTGTAATAAATCCCACTTGATAATAATATATAATTATTTTTATACATTGTTGGATTTGATTTGATAATTATTTTGTTGACAATTTTTATCTATGTTCATGAGAAATAATTGGTTTTTAATTTTCTATTCTCATAATTTATCTCATTTTAGTTTTATGGTAATTCTGGCCTCATCAAATGAGTTAAAATCTCTTCTGGAAAAGAATGTAGAGAATTGGTATCATTTCTTCCTCAAATGTTAGCAAAACTCACGCGTGAACCCATCTTTTCTTAGTATTTTCTTTTTTTTGGAAGATTAGTAATTATTGATTGAATTCTTTATTAATCTATGTAGGTGAATTTATATTATCCATTTCTCATTGCATGAATTTTGGTAGATTGTATCTTTCAAGGAATTGGCCTATTTCATCTAAATTATCAAATTTCTGGGCATAGAGTTTCTCATTTTATATTTTAATTTTAATGTCCATGGGGTTAGTAGTGGTGATCACCTTTCATTTCTGATATTAGTTATTTGTGTGATCAATGGATATAGAGAGACAGAGAGGCAAAGAGAGATATAGAGCTGTTGGGTAGCCTAGCTAGGGGTTGGTTAATTTTATTTGTTATTTCAAAGAAGAAGTTTTTGGTTTTGGGTGCCTGGGTGGCTCAGTCCATTAAGTGTCTGACTCTTGATTTTAGCTCAGGCCATGATCTTAGGAACCGTGAGATTGAAAGCCCAACGTTGGGCTCTAAGCTAATTTCACAGAGCCTGCTTGGGATTCTCTGTCTCTCACTGCCCCTCCCCACTCACGTTAGCATGCTCTCTCTCTCCCTCTCTCAATAAATAAATAAATAAATAAATAAATAAATAAATAAATAAATAGAAGTAGCTTTTGGTTTTGTTCATTTTCTCTACTGTTTTCTTGTTTCAATTCTATTGAGTTCTGACTTTATTATTTCCTTCATTCTGCCTACCTTGGGTTTATTTTGCTCTTCTTTTTCTGTTTTCTTAAGGTAGGAACTTAAGGACTTGAAACCTGTCCTCTCTTCTGTTTAAACACATAGTCCCATAAATGTCCTTCTCAGTACTATTAATTGCATTCTAAATATTTTAGTATATTTTCAATTTCTCTCAGTACATAATTCTCATTATTTTAAAAAGGAAATACATATACCACCAAAAAAGAAAAAAACAACAACAACAACAACACTATATCAGGTGATACAGTTACTAAATATAAAAAGAATTTCCCCTGTTTTCATATTTAATGGTGAGGCAGCCTGAAGGTTTTTCTCTAATCATGTAAAAATGAATTCCTATATGAACATGTATGTAACACTATTTTGATAGGAGGGGATAATATAAAGGTTTCATTTAACATTTCTTGTATTAATGGTCCTTCTTCCAGGTCATGAGGGTGAAGTGGTTTTTTGAAAGGTTGAATGGAGGTTGTACATTCTACCAGAGGTCAGAAACTGGCAAAATAAGTATTTGTGGGTCACAGATTCACATAGCTATATGTGAATAAATCTAGTCAAATTTAAACTTATCAATTGATCTTTATAGGCTCTCCCATTCTGAAAGGTGAACATCTGTTGCACATTAGATTAGTGCAAATTCAGAGCAGAGCCCAGTCATCTCCATAAAGTCTAAGTATGTTCACATTCTTAGTGTACAACCACTTTGGCAAATGACTATGTTTCTTTAGAAAGACTAAGAAAAAGATTTACCCGAGTGAATATAGAGCTTGGGTCTAGCCCAATCATGCTAATTTACTCACTTGTGCAATTT
The DNA here is from genome assembly GCF_023721935.1 of Panthera uncia. Classification (NCBI taxonomy): domain Eukaryota; kingdom Metazoa; phylum Chordata; class Mammalia; order Carnivora; family Felidae; genus Panthera; species Panthera uncia. The sequence goes on along the minus strand of NC_064816.1, from coordinate 137,429,092 downwards.
GCCTTAGAGATGGGCAAGTCATCTTCCCACCTCAGGGTATATACACTTGCTATTCCCACTGCCTAGAATAATCTTTGACATCTTGCTTAACTTCCTCAATTCTTAAAGGTCTTCATTAAAATTTCACTTTCTTAATGAACTCTTCTATGGCTATCCTATTTTTATGTGTACTCTGACCCTAATCCTTTACCATTTGTTTCTTTATATGTCCCAGTTGTCTTGCTTACTAATTGAATTCCCACTAATTCATGAATTCCATGAAGGCAGAGAACTCACTGCTATATTCCCATGTGTCTAAAACTGTGCCTGGAACATAGTACTGCTCAACAATGTTTACTGAATAAGTAAATTACTAATCACCTCTCCTAATGGTTAAGAATGAGCAATCTGGTGCCAGATGTTTGGGTTCAAATCCTTGTTCAGCCAATTTGTAGCTGTGTGATATAAGGAAACTTACTTAACTTCTCTGTGGTTTAATTCATTCATCTATAAAATTAAGAAAACAGTAGTATTTATCATAGGAGTTGTTAGGAAGATATTACGAAATATTTTTCACAGTGCTTTGCAGACAGGAAATGCTAGAATGCTAGTTCTTATGGTAACTTTTTTGTTATTATTATATTACCATATAAATAGAAAGATTAGAAAGATCATTAGAAATGTATCTGCTAAATTATGTATATTGGTTAACTTGGGGGTCTGGTAGTAAAAGACATAGTTTACATATTTCTGTATTGTTCAGGTAAAAATAACTATTAAAAAATATATGTATCTGTATACAATGTCTCTCTCTATAATACAGATACATCTATTTACCTATCTGCTGTTTATCTCCTTTTCCTTGGAAACAATTATTCTATTAATTCTACTCATCACTTTCCACCAATAAGTGATTACAGATATATTATTTTTCACATCTAACATGGTCCTCTGGTGAGGCTGATTTAGGATTCCTTTATTGCCCCAAAGGTCCAACTCTAACATCTGAGAGTTTTATTCCTTGGGGCTTTTCTTCTCAACTTCCCAGGTAGCCTGCTTCTCATTTGCTCCACAGCTGTGTGGTGGTACTTCAATTAAGAATACAGACCCATAGCTATCAAAACCAGCAATATACTCAATGAAATTTTGAAGCTCCCATAGACTCACTTAGTGTTTTCCCCTCAAGAAATCCATGATATTTCCCTTCAACCAGCATGTAAATTCATTTACTAAATCCCTGTCATGACTGAAAATCATTTGTTATATTTCAGTAATCTCAAAAGAAGTAAGAGGAAAAAATGTTTTAGAAGATTGTTTTTGTTTCTTATTATAACATATAATTATTATTGAAAATTCTTGGGTACAAATACAAAGATATAAACAAATAAAAACAAATAAAAACAGTCAGAATGCCATTAAAATATACATTGTACAGCAATGAGCATTTACCTTAAGATTTTTATGTAATTCTGTGTATTATCCTATACTATATACACATATGTATGTATATACACATATTTACAAATATCTATGTGTACATATATATCTTATGTGTTTATTTTCACTTTTAAATATACATGTACATATTTATACATATAAACATAAGTGTGAAGATACACATAAACACTAATATTGTAAATTTACACTCTAAAATAAAGGTACCATTTTATATGCTCAAAGAACTATCAAAATGGCCATATTATTTCACTCTCATGAATTATTTTCTCACTCTTTTCTCTTCCCTTCTCCTCCTCCTTTTCTTTATCCTCCTCCTCCTTCTCCTTCTCTCTCTCTCTCTCTCTCTCTCTCTCTCTCTCACTTTAACCAAAATGAGGGGAATAACATAATCACATTAAAGTATACTTTCTTTTAAAATTATAACTTAAAGTTACCATTATGTTTTCAGCCATTTATAATTTTTTTTTCATTTTGTGAAAAGCATTACTTATCAAATTATTACCTTTATATGGTCTTATTTTAATTTTATTTAATGAGGTTGTTATGGACTGAATTGTATCCCCTCCACACCAAATTTATATGTTGAATTCTTAATCCCCAGTCCATCAGAGTGTGACTGTATCAAAGATAGGGTCTTTGAAAGAGGTGATTAAGTTAAAGTGAGGTCATTGGGATGGGCCTTAATCCAACACGACTGGTGTTATAAGAAAGACACAGACATGAACAGAGGTAAAATAATGTGAAGATACAGGGAGAAAATGAACATCTACAAGCCAAATGGAGAGGCCTCAGAAGAAACCAACTCAGAAAACACCTTGGTTTTGGGCCTCCAACCTCCAGAATTGTGAGAAAATAAATTTTGCTGTCTAAGCCCCCCAGTTTGTGTTACTTTTTTATGATAGCCTGAGAATACTAATACAGGTGTTAATATACATATGCTGAAAATATATTTTCTAGTTTGTCATTTGGTTTTTGTACGTAAACATTTTTGAAGCATGACTTAATGCCAGAAAAGCATATCATCAGAATTATACAGCTTCCTAAATTTTCTCAAAAGGAGTAGACCTGGGTAACCACTCCTAGGTCAAGAAGTAGAACCTCATTAGCCCTCAGAATCCACCCTCTGTTTTGTTTTTAGATCTCTAAAGCGAGCAACTGGCAATTTTAACTTTACAATTCAAAATTGCTTTTTTCTTCGTTTTTTTTAATAATTTTTTAATATTTATTTATTTCCGAAGGAGAGAGAGTCAGAGCATGAGTGGAGGAGGGGCAGAGAGAGACAGAGAGTAGAGCATGAGTTGGAGAGGGGCAGAGAGAGAGAGAGAGAGAGAGAGAGAGAGACAGACAGACAGATTCTGAAGCAGGCTCCAGGCTCTGAGCTGTCAGCACAGAGCCTGACACAGGGCTCAAACTCACAAACTGCAAGATCATGACCTGAGCCAAAGTCGGACACTCAACCGACCGAGCCACCCAGGCGCCCCCAAATTTCTTTTTTTTTCTAATAAATATTCAATTCATCCAGTACCTTTTACTTTTTTTTTTCTTCACTGCACTGTAGTTTCACCTGTGTCATAAACTACAACCACATGTTCATAATTCTTTTTTGGGTTTTCTATTCTCTCTCATTAATTTATTCCTGAACAAAAAGCCAAGTTGGTGGCATATTCTCTCAATTTTTGACTCTCTGAGAAGATCTTTACTTTGTCCTCATTTTTCAAACATGTGTTTGCTAGGTTTAATTTTCTGGGCTAGCAGTTTCTTTCAGACCTTCAAAGATGTCAATCCATTTTCTTTTGGCTCCCTTTGTTTCTTTTGAGAAGTCAACAGTAAGCTTTAATGTCCCTAATTAGAAAATGTTTTCATTAGATTGACTATTATGACTATTAATAATTTAACTGTGAATGCACTTTTCCAATTTGGAAACTTCTAGGAGGGAAAGAGTAGCATTAAATATGACACCAGAAAAAAATAAACATACATACATAACTCAGTATTATTTATGCAAACCATCACATATAGTCATCACAACAAGAAGTCTGGTAGGTTTTCTTTACATTATTGGAGTTCTTAGTTTATCTTGAATCTGGTTGAATGTCCCATTCTCCCCACAGCTTTTAGAACTCTGATTATACTTAGGTTAAAATTCTTTCAACTATCACCTGTCCGTTGTTTTATTTTCTGTATTTTCCATTTGTGTCACTTTCTATGTTCCAGATTAGGTATTTTCTATTGGCCCATTTTTTCAATACACTATTCATCTCCTTAGTCTCTTTTTTCTGATGTTAAACTCATCTATTGAGCTCTTAATTACAGGTATTATATTGTTTGGCTCTAGAATTGCCACTGTATTTTTTATGGATCCCAATTCTCTGAAATTCTCATTCTCTGGAATCATTATTTTGCTAAAAATAATAATTACAAGGTTTTGTTTGCAGTTTATATTTCTTATAATCTACATGTGAATAACAATGCAAATCTCTTTTTTGGTTTCCAATGATTCTGTTTCTTTGTAAGTATGGTGATTTTTCATTAAACACCGAATATTTTGTTCGCAAAATTTTAAAATCTCTAAATAATCTTATGTACATCTGGAAATAGTTTATTTAGTTTATGACTATCAGTAGGTTTTGATGTAGAGTGCCTTAAATTAAATCAGAAACTGAATCCAAGCTTGTGTTTTCAGGCCTTTCTTTATCTGCTCTTAATCCTAGGTGATATCCCTTCACTTGTTCCAGGTGAGGGTCTGGAATGTTGATAAGAGCTCTACATCCTGGGGAGGTCCTGAAAAATATTTTTATCTCTAGAAACATGAGACTGCCAGAAGCTGTGCTTACCTTAAGCTGTCTGCATCCTTTTTATCCTTTCACCCTGAAGCATTTACGTATGTGCAAGTGACTCAAGGAGAGGAGTAGTCCAGTGTAGGAGGCTTAATTCTCTATGCCTCATTTCTCTTAAGGATCCTGATTCCTCAAGGCATGGCTACCTTGCCATCTCAGAACTCTAAATTCTTCTCTTTCCAGTCTTAGGAGATTACCAAAAGATTTCTCAATTGCTGCTCTCTGTGTCTTCTCAGCTTCTCAGTCATGTGCTACATGTTCTTTGTGAACTGGCAAGTAGTTTTATAATGTTGGACTTACCAGAGAGATTGTCTTTTCTTAATAGGATCTTAGCCCATAATATTCTCATTGCCTTGCAATTTTTAGATGCCTTTAATATTAATCAATTACTATGAGCTCGTAACTATCGCTACAAAATATAAAATAGTGTATTGAATTTTATTAATCATAATGGTTCTAAATTTGTGATGTTTAAGACAGAATGGTTCAAACATTAAAATCAAGTTGACTTTATTCTTATAAGCTATATGATTTTTAAAATCACACCAATATTTTTGGGTCTTTCAGTTTTTATTGATAACTTCTTGGAATTTGTAGTAACTATTTTTAAGTATTTTTAAACCTTATTGTCAAAGTTTTCTTAATCCTTCACCACTTATTTCTTGACTGGAATTCCCTTTTGTGTGTATACAGATTTATTTGCTTTAGAAGTCTACTGATTGGTGTTCTAATTTGATAAGTTGCTTTTTGGGTCAAATGTGTAGCTTCACTCTATGGTTTCTTATTACCCTTTAAGTTAGTTCTACTCTTTCTTGAAACCCGTATCTTTCTCTTTCTTGTGATTTTTTTTTTGTTTCTTTTGATGTAGTATTTTTATAAATGTAAAGAGTAGTCATGCCACAAAACACAATGAGAAAATAAATTAGGATTTCCTGTGCCTAAAATTATCTTGAACTGTCCTAACATATAATTGGCAACTTATTAGGATATAGGATTCAAGTTTCAACACCATTTTCAAAAATTTTTAATTCCAATGTAGTTAACATACAGTGTTATATTAGTTTCAGGTGTACAATATAGTGATGCAACAATTTCATAAATTACCAAGTGCTCATCAAGGTAAGTGTAACTCTTAATCTCCTTTACCTATTTCACTCATCACTCTACCTGCCTCTTCTCTGGTAACCATCTGTTTGTTCTCTATAGTTAAGAGTCTGTTTTTTGGTTTGTATCCCTCTTTTTATCCCCTTTGTTCATTTGTTTTGTTTCTTAAATCCCATATATGAGTGAAATCATATCGTATTTGTCTTTCTCTGACTGGCTTGTTTCACTTAGCATAATACTCTCTAAATCCATCCATATTATTGCATATGCCAAGACCTCCATTCCTTTTTATGGCTAGATAATATTTCATTGTGCATGTGTACACACACACGTGTGCATGCATGTGTATCACATAAATAGAGATATAAAGAGATATATATCACATCTTCTTTGTCCATTCATCCGTTGATGGACAATTAGGCTGCTATATATTGGCAGTGTAAATAATGCTGCAATGAACAGAGGGTACCATATATCCCTTAAAATTAGGGTTTTCATATTCTTTGGTCAAATGCCCAGTTGCCATTACTGGATCATAGGATATTCTATTTTAAACTGTTTAAGAAACCTCCATAATGTCTTCTACAGTGGCTTCACCAGTTTGTATTCCCACCAAGAATGCAAAAGCGTTCCTTTTTCTCCACATTCTTGCCAATACTTGTTGTTTCTTGTGTTGTTGATTTTAGTCATTCTGGCAGGTGTGAGGTGGTATCTCGTTGTGGTTTTGATTTGCATTTCCCTGATGATGAGTGATGTTAGGCATCTTTTCATGTGTCTGTTGGCCATCTGTATATCTTCTTTGGAGAAATGTCTGTTCATGTCTTCTGCCAATTTTAACTGGATTATTGTTTTTTGGGTGTTGAGTTGTATCAGTTCTTTATATATTTTGGATACTAACCCTATATCAGATACGCATTTGCAAATATCTTCTCCCATTCAGAAGGTTGCCTTTTAGTTTAGTTTTTTTTTTTTTTTTGGTTGTTTCCTTTGCTGTGCAGAAGCTCTTTATTTTGATGTAGTCCCAATAGTTTATTTTTGCTTTTGTGTCCCTTGCCTCAGGAGACATATCTAGAAAGATGTTATAGCTGATGTCAGAGAAATTACTGCCTGTGCTTTCTTCAGGATTTTTAGGGTTTCAATTCTCACATTTACATCTTTAATTCATTTTGAGTTTGCTTTGTGGATGGTGAAAGAAAGTGGTCCAGTTTCATTCTTTCACATGTAGCTGACAAGTTTTGTTGAAGAGACTGTCTTTTTCTCATTGCATATTCTTGCTTCCTTTTTGAAGATTAGTTGACCATATAATTGTGGGTTTATTTCTGGACTTTCTATTCTGTTTCATTGATCTATGTGTTTAACATCATTTGTGTCTCAGAAATTAAAATATTATAATTTCTGATATCTGTCCTCATGAATCTAGATGCCTCTTTTCTTCTTAGATGTTATAGTTTTCTCTTTGCCGGATTCATTAATTTTACCATAATATGTGTGGTTATAGATAGTAGAGATTGTTTTGTTTCATAAGTCATATGAAACATACACTAAGATACATTTTAAAAATCTTAAAAGTTTGTCTGTATTCAGCTGTGTTGAATATGAATTCATTTATTTAGTTATTTCGTTAAAACTATGGTGCCCTCATGAACACCAAATATTACCCTACTTAGGACTGTTATGGATGCATACTGCTTTGTACATTTTTTACAATTATATTAATGGAATTGTAGTAAAGATATGAGTTAAGCCCTTTCTCAAGAAGATAATTTAAAAATGTGAACAAATGAAATAAAAATACCCAATGCCTGAGTAACTTAGAGAAACACATGTTCACATGTTCATATATCACACATATTTCTGTCAGGTAAGCCATTCCAATCTCTAAGATAGCTTCTATTACCTTCACCAATGTATCTGTAAATATTCTTTCAAATGTTACAAAAATCTTATATTATTTCCCTAATATTGACATATTGAGCTTACTTGCAGAGAAGTTCAAAGTTACATTTAATAAGTTTACACAAATTGTCAAAATGTAAGGAGCTCTGTTACTCATTGTCTCAACATGTCTATAATAGTCAAACACTTATGAGTTAAAATATTGAAAACACATTTTCCTTTTATGAAAAAGAATTTGTAAATTTTCCTTTTTTGGTAATATTGCCCTTATTTTATTTGTTTATTACTATTTGTACTGTACAACCTATATTCATTTTCTAGAGCTGCTATAATAAAGCACCACAAAGTGGGGGGCTTAAAACAACAGAAATGTATTGTCTCACAGTCTTGGAGGCTAGAAGTTCAGAATCAAAGTGTCAGCAGGGTCATGCTCTCTCTCAAACCAATAGGACAAAAGCCTACCCCTTCCTCAGCTAGCTTCTGGTTTTTGCTGGTAATCCTTGGCATTCTTTGTTTTGTAGATGAATCATTCTAATCTCTGACTCCATTCTCATATGGCCACATTTTTCTCTTTGTGTCTCTGTTCCTGTGTTTTCTTTTCTTATAAGTACAGGAGTCATATAGGGCCCATTCTTAAGATAAATTCATCTCAATTAATTACAACTAATTAACCCGATTTCCAAATAAGGTCACATTATGAGGTCCTTAGGGGTAGGACTTCAAGATAGATAGATAGATAGATAGATAGATAGATAGATATTGATATATATATATATATATATTGGGGGGACATAATTCAACTCATAACACAAGGAAAATCTATAAAATATTTTAGAGTAGTAATTTCAAAAATGATAGAAAATACTCAATTATGTAAAGCCAAAATTACCAAATAGTGTAATCTCAACATCTTACAGTCTCTCAAATAGCCAAGCTAAATTTTAATCTTTTAGTTGGTAATTAAATTATTAACATTCACTGTGATTAAGGATAGTAGATTAATAAGCCAACTACAGTTTTAGTGATTAGATAGAACTAAAACTTCAAGCTGAAAACAGAGCAAAGGAAGACATTCCAGATATCCTGAACATTTTCCATTCTGTACCCTTTTAGTGTGAAATTATTTTGACAATGTTTTCCATAAAGTATATAAATCAAAGATCTTGAAAAGAAGTACCTGGTTAAAGATAATTCAACAAAATAGTATTTGTCTTTTATGAGTCTCAAATTGATTTTATTCTCTTTATGCTACCTTTTCTCTTTATTCTTTTGTCTAGAAGAGTCTCAAATTTTTGTTGGATAAGTACCATATAAACACATTGTGAAATACCTGGGCTCAGCACACAGAGATTCTGATTAAATAAATCTGGAATGTGATACAGATATTTACACCTTTAACTTTCACTCCCCCTCTATGTCTATGATTCTATCCAGGTATATCATACATCACACTTTGAGAAGCACTACTTTTTTTGTTACTAGGAGTTACACAGTATTTTTTAAGGTCCTATATTCTCTTAAATTTTGAACATTCTCTATCAATTTGTAGATTTTTTTCCAGCTGATTTTATTTCTTGATACTAGAATTTTGATCTACCCATGAGATTTCTTGAGGTTACTAAAACTACCTGAGTTAAAAAGATCAAGTGTAAATAGGTTATCAAATGGATGGGCCTCCTTCAGTTATATGCACAATTCACTTATTCTTTTTAATTACTGCCTTTAAGACTGCATTGTGAAATATTCCTTTCCACATCTGGATGATATTGAAGGCAAATACTATAGTTTTCCAGGCAGAACTGGGCATTAGAACACTTCCTTCATTATGTATTTTAATCCCAGTGACCTGAACCCAAATTTCAAGTTCATTTTCCAATTTAAATTTTCTTCCTCTCCCCTCTATACGGCTCAGATGTCAGGAACATTTGCAATAGAGAAATCGGATACAGTCTTCCCTTTTCCTATTTTCATCTTGTTTTGTACTTTACTCCTCTGCTCATCATGCTGTTACAAATTCCTCTACACTTGGACTGATGAAAGAGGATGAAGTAAGGAGACAGGTGTCAGAATGGAGTGAGGGAAGAGCAGAGAGACAGACAAACAGAATCCGAAGCAGGCTCCAGGCTCCAAGCTGTCAGCACAGAGCCTGATGTGGGGTTCAAACCCACAAACCAAGAGATCATAACCTGGGCTGAAGTCAGACACAACCAGCTGAGTCATCCAGGTGCCCCTGGCTCTTCCAGTTCTTATAGTTCATCATACAATGGGTTCAACTGCTGGGGTCTCTCTATCTCAATGGGTGCCTCACTCTGAAATAGTATTTGAAAGTGGTTCTAGCGTTTCTACCTTCACTCACCTCTTGCCCCGTTTTTAGAAGCCCAGGGTGCTCCTATTCTGTCTTTAACCCTTCTCTGCTATCACAAACACTTTTAGCCACACTCACTTTTTTGGCTTTTCCAGGTAAGACTGAAAACTGGGGTCTTTATTCTGTTTAAGTCTAGGAGACCTAGAACAATTTCTTTCAAGAATGTTCTTACTCATTTCACTTTTGTAGCAATGCAAGTGTGATTAAGCTATTTTAAAGATCAGCAATAACTGTTCTGGGATTAAGATGTTATTCTGCACTTCTCAAATACTCCCTTGAAGCACCTCACCTACCTTTCCCACAGAGGCATAATGATGCATAAATCATTCTGACAATTCTCTTCAAAGGAATTCTCGCTCACTCTCTCTGATCAGCCTCCTGTCTTTTCAAAGACATAGGCTAAGTATTGATTGAAGAAGTGTCATTGATTTGTTTTTGAGACCTCTAATGCAAATAGTTTAACATCTCCCATTTGAACTCTGGGGAATTTGATGCTTTACTTTTAACCAATTGATCCACATCTGTCAGGAATTTGAGTCAAGTTGTACTCTCCTATCTAACACCCAGGTGGAGGGGATTCATCAAAACTATACAGTTCTGTTAAGAAGTATCAATAGAACAAGCTGTACAGATTGCCCAAAGTGTCTAGGTTCTGATAATTTGAGCTGCATCTCCTGTCTACTGGGACAAGGGCCAAGTCCTAAGCTGCATAGGTTTCCTCTCAATATTATTAAAAGTACATAAAATTAGTAGTCATATTTGGGATAAGAGTTGAAAAGGGTAATTCTAAATCTGGGGGAAAGATCCAATGGAAAAGAGCAGAAGAGTCAAATTCTGAAACTTAAAAGAGTGACCACAAAACCAAAAGCATGTGAACCAACAAAAAGCAGAACAGGGAAGATGGAAGAAGGTATGAAAAAATCAAAGGAAATGTGGTGGCTTTTATTCACTTCCAAGGTGCCTCTACAGGAAGCTAAGACTGGCTAAGGCATACTCAAGGCAGCTTTGTGTGTTTTCCAAGATTTTTGCGTCCCCCCCCCTTTTTTTTTTGCTTTTTTTCTCTTTTGAGAAAGTTTGCAAATGCTTAACTATTTATTTTCCAAAGCATCTTAAAATAAAAACTGTATTTATTATTTCCATTATGTCAAATCTCTTAAATGTGCTCATTTCTCTAAATATCAAGGTACAAACAACTGAAACAGCATTTGAAAAAGCATTTGCCTTAAGACATCATCTGTTTTAAGGATATGGTATCAAGTGAAGATTTTCCATTTCTGTCATACCTTTTAAAAATACTTTAGAATTTCATTTTAGCTTTTGAGGAAAAAAAGCAGAAATTCATTAAGAAATTCTTAAATTTCATTAAGCAATTTATTAAGCTACTTTTTGGTTTGGAAAATTTAAAAAAATCATTATAATTTCTTTCCACTTTTAAAAATGATTTTAATCTCATGACTTTTAAGGCTATTTAATAATTTGATAGTGTATTGTTTGCTCTGAGTTTAATTAACACATTTTCTTCTATGTCAAGCAATCTCTCTACTGGAAAACAGTTTTTTCATTAGTGACTCTAAGTCTTTTCTAATTATGAACAATGTCTCTCTATACACCCGTATCTATGTATCTCTGTTTTTCTCTCAATTTAAGTTATCCATATGTATTTATTTGAATCCCACTCTCCCTACAAATTGATTTTTATATCACATTCAACTTGATTTTATATTTCAACTATAGTGGAAGCAGGAACAGTACAAATGACACTCTCAAAACTTCAGAGAGATTTTTAATATTTCTTAAAACTTTAAGTATAAATATCAGGTGAATAGGTGAATCTTGTAGCTGATACTTGAGGCACCATTACTGATGGAAGAGGAAGGAACTCTGAACTCTTAGACTTTGAGCTGCTTTGAGCAGAGGAAGACCATTTCCAATCATCAGGCAGGAAATCAACTTGGGAGACTGTTAACTGTCATCAGTGGTTCATGAGCCTATCAGTAATTACCTATATAGCTTTCAAAAATACAAATTATTCCCCCAAACACTATAGTTCCAGATTTACAGGGTCTAGATTGGAGTGTGTTTGACAATCTACTCTAATAGAAAGGAAAAGAGAGATTATTTATTTGTCTATTTATTTATCTCTGATATTGTAAAGGAGCAAAATATACAAGTTCTTGGTAGGTTTAGTTCCAAAAATAAGGGTGTGCTTTGTAAAATATTTCTTACAGTTGTTTTTTGAAAGATAAAAGCTTAATAACATACTGAAGATTATCACTATTCCCCAGGTCCTTTAATGACAACTCAACTATTCAACAAAGACCATATTTGAAGGCCATATTTGACATGGTAAAGAAAGCCTACCTCCTGATAAGTGCAAATTAAGAGCGCAAGGGAAGGCAGCTGCCATGTATCACTGTGTAATGGGGCTTGACACAGTGGTGATAAACTCACGAAGCCAGCAGAAAGGGGTCTACTGTATGCATGAAATGAGATATTTCTTGTGTTCTCTGAATGGGCCAGTAAATTACACTGAGTTTAGAAAATTTCTTTAGTATGCCTGGGGGGGGGGAGTTTATTTATTTATTTACTTATTTACTTATTTATTTATTTATTTAAATATTTATTTATTTATTTATTTATTTAGAGAATGAGCGGGGGAGAGGCAGAGAGAGACGGAGACAGAATCTGAAGCAGGCTCCAGGCTCTAGGCTGGCCGCACAGAGCCGGATGCTGGGCTTGAACTCATGAACTATGAGATCATGACCTGAGCCGAAGTCAGTCGCTCAACCGACTGAGCCACCCAGGCGCCCCAATGTCTAGGAGAATTTTAATTATTCTTGAATGTTTTCCCACCACATCTGTCTTCTAATGCAGACTGTCTTCAAACTCCTGATATCAACTGTTCTCCTCAAATAGAAAGAAGTGGTCTATGTGCTCTCAAAGTGCAACAACTCTGAGCTCAGAATTCCCTCTTTCACTATTAAAATAGAGGTTCCACCTTTCAGATACCAAATTACTATGAAAGAGACCTCTCCTTTTGCTACTTGCCTGCCAGTCATCTCTGGCTGAGTACCTGAAAAAATACACTATACTAACAATAGTCATTGGTCTGCTCCTGTACATTTGGGGAGAAAATAAAAAATGAATTTACACTGAGCATTTTTGATAGAATTAATTTAAAGTCATGATAGAACATAATAAACCCTAACAGATCCAATTTAAACAGATATAATAAATATAAGAAGACTTTTAAAAAGTCACTTTTAAGTGAGAATTTGAAACTGAGCGGTTTTGAAGTGGGTAATATAAAAAACTAGGAAGATACATGTTAAAAATAAAATTTAAAAATATATATCATGATTCACAAGATAAATACTATAAAAATTATAATTAAAGCTTTAAAAAAGGGAGTAAAAATGATTAAAGTGAAGTAAAATTTACTTGAGATAGATCCAGGAGATCAACTATTCAAATGACAGAGTGTCTAGAAAATGGAAAGAAGGAAAGACACAATTGTACCTTGTACTCTTTTCCCAAGACTTCCCTGTATGCTAAGCAATTTTTTCAAAATAAAGGTGTATCCCCAAAATATTTCCTCCTTTTTTTAAAGTTTATTTATGTATTTTCAGAGAGAGAGAGAGAGAGAGAGAGAGAGAGAGAGAGAGAGAGGGAGAAGGGCAGAGAGAGGGAGAGAGAAAATCCCAAGCAGGCTCCGTGCTGTCAGCACAGAGCCTGGCAATGGGCTTGATCTCACAAACCATGAGATCATGACCTGAGCCGATATCAAGAGCCAGACGCTTGACTGACTGAGACACCCAGGCACCTCCAAAATATTTCCTCCTTAAATATTTTAACCCTTAGAATAAAGAGAATATTATACAAATATTCAGACAGAAAGGTTATTTATGAATAAAAATAATAAATTACAATTGCATCAGATTTGTCATTGCAACATTTATTCTTTAGCCTGCCAAAATAGTATTTATGGGTATGGGGAAAACAGTATCATTTCAGTATGCACAGAGGCAAATTACATTATACCCATCTAGTAGAGCTGGTAGCTTGCCAGGGGAAAGTACATACATATATTCATGCAATAACAAACATATGAAATTGGAATAAGCTTGACATGTTGTAGGAAAAATTAAGAGGCCCTATGTGTGAGGCTGCAGGACTGTAAGTGTGACAAGGACACTGGTCTGAAAGTAGAGGGAGATACGAGATGAGGCTCAGGAGTTAGAGACAGAGTATTTAAAGCCTCAGGCCATGCTCAGAATCAAGGATTTATTATAAACATTAAGCACTGCCACTGCTTTGTTAGCTCAGTTTCCAATAAAGTAGTTTGGCTTTTATCTCATCTGTGTTTATCATACTTACTTTGTTCTGTGATATACACCACTGGCCAAATATTTTATATACACACTGTGAGTTTTAAGCTTGAAGATGATAGATACTGTGGGTGGCTGAGCATAAAATTTTCAACTACAGCTAGAGACAGGTGATGCAGTCTGGCAAAAAGCACCTATTCTAGAGTGAAGTGGTATGATTTCAGGATAGTTAACCCACTCTATTGCTAGGGAAAAAGTCTGACCACTACCCTTAACTTCAAAGTCTTTGGCTGAACCTAGGTCACTTACCTCTCTGTCCTAGTTTTCAGAGACATTAGTAAAGTTTAGGTTAGTATGTTTAAGTTCTGGATGGGGATGTGGATTTCACCACCCACAGTCACTCATATGGTTGAAAACTACTCCAAACTAGGAAGTGTATTTAGATAAAGGGGAGGCAAAACATGGCAAATGTTCATTATGGTGTGTATTTAAATAGAACTATGAGAAGCATGAGACAAGCTGACACATTGAACATTTAACAATCAGGCCGCCATCATAAAAATGGTTTTATGCAGGATGAACAAAAGCAAAAACTGCAAGGAAAAACCTTTATGATTTAACACATGCATGTGGTGGATGAAGGAGGTAAATGAGTCAAGCAGAAAGAACTAAAGAGTTGGACCATCGGGATTTGTTACTTTGGATACCTGATTGGATTTGGGCAAATCACTCTCGGAGCCACAGTGTACGCTTCTGTGTAATGGATGTACCGTGAAAGATCGTTCCTGTGATTCCACATTTCCAAATTTGGGAATAAGGGAGATTGGTGGTAATCTATACCCAAAGATGTTAAGAGGCAAAAAGAATTGGGTTACATCATGAAATTGGTTTTTAACATGTACTGATCGAAATGATAGTGAAGTATATCAAGTAGAATCCCTGGGGGCAGCTGTGTTGAAAATTCAGCTTCGGTAAAGAACAGCATAGGAGCTGGTTTCATTCCTAAGCCACCCAATATAAGGGTCCCTTGGTTAGATCACTAAGGACCAATTAGTATTTTATGCATCACTAATATAAAAAAGGGTAATAGATGTTTAATTAGATACCTTATTTAGCTAGATATGTTAATATTACCAGAACACATATTAGTTGTCAATTTGTAAAACATATGCTTTTATTATAGATTTGTTAGAATAAAGGAAAATGCCACCAGTACAAATGTTTTCATTGGTTCCAGGATCTAGGTTTCTAAGTCAAAGTTCAGCATGCTTTGTAACACTGCCAGTCAGATTAAAGGACAAAACATGTAAAGGAAAGCTCAATAAAAGGAGGATAGGTTTGCCAACAAGAAAAAAAAAAAGGTGAAAGTTTTGACTTAGATGAGCATGCATATGTACAGTTACATAAATTCATAAATTAAGCTAAGGGGTAATTGCATAATTTAAATGTTTGTACCATTGCCATCATGCAAATTTAAAACTATATTGTACTAAGTGTACTACATTACCATGTATGTTAGCTGGAATTTAAATAAAAACTTTAAAAAAATAAAATAAAACTGATGTTATCAAGAAACATAAAATAATGTATTGAAGGTTTAAACACAGCAGTTATTTATATCAGAGACATACATACTACCTTGGAAATTATCACACAGACACCACAGATTTCTAGGAATATATAAGGAAGAAAAAAGGAGTAAAGGTTTGGACTAGGTTGAGAAGGCACAGCTCATTATATACATTATCAGTAAGGGTAAATTAACAGAAGTCACTAAATGTGTACCAAATGATTACCCCACTATACAAATTTAGTACCTATGGATGCATCCAAATGTAATGCAGAAAACCAAATACATGCAAATTGTATTTTGAAATGCAGAAAATTTTTATATTTGCCTTGGTAAAGAGTTTCTTTTTAAGATCATGGAAGCACTATTAGATCACCTTGTTTTAATGTGTAGGTTTTTGTCGGCCTTCACTTATTTAAATACATGCTCAATAAAAATAAGAGACCTTACCTGCCATTTTCACAATTGTGTTATTAATACCAAGAATATTACTTGGTATTTACTAGAGGCTCAATAAATGTTGACTGACTGACTCCTTGGATAAATGAGTTTCAATTTTTTCAGCAATTTTATTGTAGAGAATAAAATATCTATTTTGTGTTTGTTATAAGAATTTGAGGTACCTTTTTCTAGAACTAATTTCTTCTCTCTTCAGAGCTAATTCCCTCTTTCTTCCTTTTTTTTTTTCCTAAACACACACACACACACACACACACACACACACACTATACACAAGAGTTAACTCAGTTACATTTTTTGCACTGATGATTACGCTAATATCAATGACTAGGTAAATGAGAACAATTTTTTACTTACACACTTAAAATTAGAGTTTTAAATTGCATTAGGTATATGGAAAATGTATATTAGGAAAGCAATGCTTTCTTACTACTTTTGTCAAGCTGATTTCTAACAGAACTGTATCTTTTGTTATCCATGTAATATAATGGGTGAAAATATGGGATTCACAATTTAGGCATATCAAATTAAACTGAACATTGAAGTACTACATGAAATATAGGTTTTCTCCTATATATAACTTTAAATGTAAGCCTTTATGTCAAGTCCATGTTTTACCTATTTAACTAGACTCCAAAATGTTTTTTTCTATTCATTTCAATCACTAGAGTTACACAATTCTTAATTGATCCTTCAAACATTAAAACATTTAAGACTTACACTTGGGTTTCTGTAGAGAATTGGTTATTCCAAATAGCCGAGTGGCAACTGATTAGCCTTTTCCATATGCTATCTCAAAAAATTTTACCTCATTTATTTCTCCATCGGATTTAGTCATTTACCTATATTATATCATATCATATTATGTTGTTATATCACATCATGTTACATACTATATATCTCTATAAAATCTCAACACTGTTCATACCTACTGCATAATTAGGTAAAACTTGGGGGTCCTTAACAAGAATACATGATGCATTGTCTACTGTAATCTACCACATTATAAGTGAAATAAGTGAAATTATGTTAGTCCAGATTTACATTGAATCTCTTCACATTGAAAATCTTTGTTTTCCGTACCCTCAACAGTGATATGGTTTCATTTAAGTATTGGTTTATTTGATAGCACTGAATGAGATGAGATTTGTTTTTATATTTCGCATTCTCATTTAATGCATTCCTACAACACAGCTGGGAACAGTTACAGTCATAAACTCAAATGATTGTGTGGTTTCCAAAATGAAGGAAAACTAATAGAACTGATAGAACACAGTTTTTAAATCAAAAGTTAAAATGTTAGGAAAGATTTGTGGTTCATTTGTAGCTTTAGGCCAGTATGATCATACTCATCTGCCCCAATAAAATTAGGTCAGTTGAGTGTAACTCAATTACCATGTTTAAAGACAGGTAGCTTCTCAGGAGGGTGTGAAAAACATTTGTTGCAAATGTATTTTATGGTCCGTGAAATAGTTTTTTTTTTTTACAGCATGTATAGGAAGTAAATAATTTTCCATTTGGTAGATGAACCAAAGAGCTCAAAGGTGTGTGGATAAACAATAGGAAGCAGAGTGAATTTAGAGATCGATATTATTTTTCATATATTTTGCTTTATTTTTTACAATTATGTGTGTGTGTGTGCTTGTGTGTGCAAATGTGTAACTCATCAGACTCTCTGAAGGTGAAGGAGCATATTTTCATAACCATTCAATTCACATCATCAGTCAAATAAAAAATATAAATATATAAAAAATAAACATATAAGTGCAAATAGAAAATTAATTTGTAATTTTTAATAATGTATTACTTTTACATAAATATTTCACAGGAAATTTTAAAACCCAGCAGTTACAACTGATTGTTTGCAATATAGCATATAAGAAAAGAACTACACACCAAGCCTGTAATTACCATCAATTGCAAATGGTAAAATTACCATCAATTGCAAAATGCATATAAAACAAGTTTCTCCACATGCATACAAGGTGAATGAATCAAATATTTGGTATATTTCCTATAGTCCCTCTCCTGATTTGCATAGGCATTCAGGTTCGAAACAAAGTATTAATAGTCTTTGGCATGAGATCTCATTATCTAATTTACCTTGCTTAGTTCACATATTTAATTTTTATTCTTAAATGTTTATTTTGAGAAAGAGAGAGAGAGGGAGCACAAGCAGGGAGGGACAGAGAGAGAGGGAGAGAGAGCGCGAGTGAGTCTCAAGCAGTCTCTGTGCTGTCAACTCAGAGCCCAATACAGGGCTCGATACCGCAAACCTTGAGATCATGACCTGAACCGATATCAAGAGTTGGACGCTTAACCAAATGAGCCACCCACGTACCCCTACATATTTAATTTTTAAAAGTCCTATTGTTTCTTTCTAGCCCTTAAAACCATAAACTAATATATATGCTAGTATGGAAGACAGAAGAAACTCAAACTGGGATGTAGAATATATTTCGTATGCATATATAAAATTATCACATTTATTCAAAATTGGTGTCATGAATTATGCAACTATAAAACTCTTATTCTATGTATACTCTCTCTTTAGTAAAGAGCATAAAGATTTCAGCTCGTTAAAATAAAAAATATAAATAATAACAGAAAACAGGGAATGTTGGTCTCAAAGTTTAGAGCAAATTGTAGCATGTTTTGTTTTAATATTTAGGCAATGTAAAATACAATGGTTTTTGAAAATACAAGCAACACAAGCGAGTAGAATGATGCTGTCTACCATATAGGAAAATATTCCTTTGAGCAAGAAACACCATTTAGTTGTGCTCTGTTCTTACTAGAACAAGCCCCTAAAGGAAGAAAGTTTCAGCTGAATTTTCTCATTCATCATGAAATGACATTTTGCTTTCAGTTCCTATAACCCAACCTGATACTTTAATATCTGCCCATTTTATTATCTAACTGGTGTAAGGACCTCAAAAAAATATCTAAAAAGCCAATACCTTTCTGCCAGCTGTGATCTGTGCTAATGTGAAAAGAATACAATGAAGTATCAGTTGGTGTTTCCCCCCTAAGCAGTACACATGCAAGGCTGCTCTCACAGATATGCAGAGATGCGCTTTCACAAATTATGTTATTAAAGATGTGGCCTCTGGGTATCAGCTAGTAAGACTGACTTTGTTCTCTGATGCTTTTTTATAAATTTTTAAAGTAAAGACTTACATATATATACAACAGGGGAAAAATACTAAACCATAATCAGTGGACATATTAGATGAAAATTAGTAATACCAATCAAATCATATATTTCAGATCACTGTGATATTGGAATATTTCACTAACTCTGATCATTTGCTTTAATGTTTCTTTTCTACAGATAAGAAAGATGCAACAAGCAGAATTATAAGGGTGAACTTATGTCCCTGAAATATTATTGCGGCACCCTGTCTCTCTATGTTAAAAGAATAATTGTACACATTCACAAAGCCTGGAGTAAACAACCTTCAAGGTCATGATTTCAAAGAGATCTCTGGAGGAGAGGACAAGTGAAGAGATCTATCCTCCAGGCATTAGGCAAGAGCTGGGAAAATGATATTAGAGGAGAAGGCTATATATTCTACCCTGAAGTCCTAACAATGTTAGTGAACTTCTCTCTGCATCTCAACTGCTGGGTGATACTTTACCAGCTAGTTTGAACTCAGGCAGATATCACCACAGCATCCACTAGTACTGGTCTGCCATTACCCAAGTGATCCTATTGTACACCTAATGAAAAAACACGAAGTGTAATTAAAAAAAAAATAATAATACATATCAGCTCATTGAAGGAGGGCCACCAACCTGAAAGAGGAAGATCCAGCTGAAAATATAAAATCAATGGCCCCAACAGAATTGTAACAATGGAAAACACAGCAAACTTAATTAATTAATTATTAATTAGTTAATAATAGAAACTCCCAGTGACATGAAATTACAGCGCAAAAAGTTTTCCAGTCTTTAAAATAAAGAAAAACATGAGTTTTTACATGAAAAGATTAAATAAAAAATAGAATGGAACTGCTAAAATCTAAATTAATGTTCTGAAAGATCAAGTGGAAATATTACCTGAGAATAGTAGGAATGTTAAGTTCCAAGATGGCAGGCACAAATCTAAATACCTCTACTTTAAGCACCTAAAACAGTACCCAGCACATGGAAAGGGTTTAGGAAATGTTTGTTAATGAAGACTTAATCAACGCATAATGAGTAGGAAATTAAGAATGAAGAAGATTAGCGAAAACATAATTAAAGAGTTGAAATGTGAAGACAGGGTGATCTAGAAGGAGACACTCATTAGCTTATGATATAATAAATACAGAAATAGTAAGATACATTCCCTGACAGTGGAGATATCCACTATATATATGTATGTGTGCGTGTATATACATATATGCAGACACATGTATGTGTGTATCTCAGTGAAAAAATATAAGTGGCAAAGTAATATGTACATTGTGATTCCATTTTTTAAAAACAAAAACACAGTTATGTTCCTTCAGATAATTCAAACGATTTTTAAATGAATCAATGCATGTATGAACTGAAAGATGATACATAAGCATAACAGCAGATGTTTATTAATGTTTACAGCAGAGGAATGTGATGGGGTGCAAGATAGCAGTTTTTATTTCTCTCTCTGCCTTCTTTTTTTTAAAAATTTTTAAGTGTTTATTTATTTTTGAGAGAGAGAGAGAGAGAGAGAGAGAGTGAGCGGGGAGGGGCAGAGAGAGAGGGAGACACAGAATCTAAGCAGGCTCCAGGCTCTGAGCTGTCAGCACAGAGCCCGACGCGGGTCTCAAACCCACAAACCGCGAGATCATGACCTAAGGCAAAGTCAGATGTTTAACCACTGAGCCACCCAGGTGCCCCTCTCTTTCTGCCTTCTAAATATTTTATTTAATTTATTCATTATTAAACTTTCTCATGAAGATTAAGTCAAAAGAAATACACACTACACATAAAAAACAAATAAGGCTATGGGATCTTAGCAGTTGTGAGTCTAAAAGACAAGTAGCATAATATTTAAGTAGTATTACTATAATATGTGACACCATAAAATTCGTTCAAGAATACAGATTCTTGGCATTAAACTGCTTGGACTGAAATTCTGTTTTTTACATAAAAAGCCACAAAGCCAGGCACCTGGGTGGCTCAGTCAGTTACTCGTCTGACTCTTGACTTTGGCTCAGGTCACGATCTCATGGTTCTTGAGTTCAAGCCCCACATCGGACTCTATGCCGACAGTGAGGAGCTTGTTTGGGATTCTCTCTCTCTCCCTCTCTCTCTGCCCTTCCCCTACTCTCTCTCTTTCTCTCTTAAAAAAAAAAAAGCCACAAAACCAAAGGAACATTTTCCTCTCTCTTCCTCAGTTTTTTTTTTAATCTGTAAAATGAATATGAAGTAATGATTCCAGCCTCATAAGGTTGTTGTAAGGATTTATGAATTAACATATGCAAATAATTTAGAAGAGCAGAGAAACATAAGATCTTCACAGATCTGAGCTGGCATTACTGTTTCACTCAAAACTTAAACTGAGTGAACAGACTACAGGGCATCTGAGCCACAGCTGAAGTCCGAGCAGATGCCAGCAAATCTGAAAGTCAGAAAGAGAAGTGAATTCAGTTTTACCAAAGAATCCTCTCTCCTGTTTCCACGGTCATTCTGGACTTGGAAGGCAAGCTGAATTCTCTCTTATTGTCCCCAGACTGATAGGATAATTTGAAACTGACTCTTTGCTCAAGGCCTCTAAGCAGTCTGGCCACCTCCCTAGATATCACTGCATGCCAGGGCCCCTCAGGAAACAGAGATGGAGGAGGAAACCACTAACCCAGTGTGTTTTGGCAGAAAGGGAGATTTCTTAATGCCTCTCCCCAGGCTCCCTAAATCTGAAAATGTTGTTGTAGATAATTCTAAAGATGAAATACAAATACTCTTGAATCAGGTTACAATTTATATTTTCCTGCTAAGGGGTTTCAGAGCTTTTCTTGAGGATAGTTTTTCAAAGGTATAAAATATGACTGAAGTAAGAATAAAGGTTTATAACTGGAAAAGCCAGCGATAACTACTCTGCAATTTGGCATAGGTCAGCACAGACCTCATATATAAAAACGCATGTAGTATATATTCATCGATAGCTTCCTTCATCCATTTGGTAAGATTAACTACCAAATGTAAGATTACATTATAGGCCACCTTCTCACAGGTTCTGGTCATTTTAGAAATTATAGAATTTGATGCTAGATTTGATTCAAGGGATGATACGAAAGAGATTTTCTGAATCTTGCTTGCAACTCTTGAAATCATAATCAATAATGTGTACCTTGCCTTGCTCCTGAGTTTGGATTCGGATATTAATGTTTACTTAAATTTTATTTGCTGACTGCCACAACCTTTTTTCTCTTCTGATTTCACATAACATATATCTTGTTTACAGACAAGTTAGTATATGTGTGTTTGTATACATGTGTGTGCTTGTGAATGTGTATAGTGCAGTTTAACATGAATTTTCTCCAGCCTTCTGTCTGCCTGCTTACTTATTATCTATCTCTATTTAGTGGCTACCTGCTACTTTTTTATAGCAGCATAATTTATTTAAACCTGTATTAAAGGCTACTAATATAATAAAAAATGTTTTAATATACATGCTCTTTCATATATTTTAGTCAATTTATCTCATTTCCTCTTAGAATACATTTCAAATATAGAATTTTGGATCAAGAACTTAATTTTTTTTTAAGTTTTGGCACCTAATGACAAAATTTTGCAGTGTATTGCAAACGAGCACAAAGATATTTGTTATTGGCCATTTTAAACTTTGTCAAGTGGAAAGATGGGAAAAACTACATTCGATTATTGTTTTTCTTTGCATTTTTTTTGATTACTAGTATGTGTGAATATATTTTTCATATCATGTTTGGCTTCTATTTCTTTTTCAAATTTTGTAGATTTACATTCTAAGCTATTTTACCTGTAACATTTTGGGGGCCTTCTTACTGATTTGTAAAGAGAATTTTTAAAAATAAAGGTATTAATCCTTTATCATTTTAGATTATACTTCCTCCCAGTTTGTTACCTGTCTTTATTTTAATGGGCTCCTTTTTAGTCACCCAGAAGTTTTACATTTTATGCAGTATGCATTTACAGCCTCAGGAAGGAATTCCCCACCATATACATTAAATATTCTAAATGGAAAGATTTTTCCTTTATATCAGGCACACAGAGCTACTATTTCATTCAGTATTCCACAATAACTGTCATTAGGCCCACAGTTTCAAAGATTACATTTATGACAAGATATAGAAAACATGTCTCAATGGTTATGACTACTCTTCAAAGTTGTAGACAAGAAAAACCCCTCCTGATATGCCATTCACATGCATTGAGAATTTCTCCAAGTCACTAAAGAGTTTCATTATTGTTATCTAATTAACCACTTTTTTTTCAGAGACAGAGAAGGCACATTTATTAACCTTTGTTGAAGAGTAAGAAACCGCAGCATAATTCTATTTTGCTGAATGACCCCTGTCATTCCACAGACCAGAAGAGGAAAAACCCTCCTCTGCTCTCAGACTGTTCTAACATGCCCCGCCTCTTATTTGCCCTTTCCTACTGGCAGCTGGGATTTTAGTTATCTCTCAGCTGCTTAGATTCTGAGGGTCAATGGCATGAAGTACACTGGATTTGCAATATTCCTGAGCAGACTAGGAGAACACAACACAAATGACCCCAGGACACAGGAGGTAAAGTCAAATAATTATAAAATGCTGAGATGTAGCCATCCCTCAGTATGAACATGAATAAAATCCTTAATACTGTCAAGAACCCAAGTGTGAAAATTGTAAGATAGCTGTCAGAATAAATGCTGGGTGCAGTTCCAGAGTGAGAGGACATTGAGATGCAACAAACACAATCTTTCCTTGAAGCTACTTCCATTAATAAAATTTCACCTACTGAGTACTTAATTGTATAGAAGACTGTGCTAGAAATAACCTATTTGCAACACTGCAAGCTTAACACAAATCCAACATCTAAAATAATGAATGTGAACAAGAAAAAGAATGAATGTCTCAAGTCCTTTTTGCATCTCAGGAAACAAATTGCTAGCTAACAGGGAAGAGGTACCAGCTGTGGGTTTTTACAATGAAACCTCCCCAAAATATGGTTCCCCTACAAGTATAAGACACTGCGGGTTAATGTAAAACATGGAATGTTTATCTAAACTGTCCCTTCATTTCAGTTGTATACCCTAACCAATTAGGAGTCAGAATTCCCTGCAATGATAATAATCTTATTTTTAAAGCATCAGAGTTGTTCTGATATTTTTCTTTATTGCCCAGGTGTACAAGTTGGGCAGGTTTCACAGGTTCAGTCTGGATCATCCCTGAAGATACCTGGTCACCTGAAGAAGCTGCACTTCCTAAATCTCCTTACAATGAATATGCAAGAAATTAAAAAATTAAACAGAGTTCTCATGAGCGTTATGGACCAGTGCAAAAAGAGCCCAGACATGCTAGATCTGACTTGAAAATCAGTGGTCCCTAAAGGGTGGTAGCTCCGATAAAAGTTAGTGGAAGATTCCAGATTGGGAGCACAACATAATGAACTTTTGAGTGATTCCTTATGCACCCCTCACTTTTGGTTAAAACAAACAAACAAACAAAGGATTGGAGGACTAAACGGAAAAAGATTGTTTTTTTGCCTGGATCACTGATCTTTTCCCCAATTTCTTTATTTTTTATTTGAATCAGCATTTTAAACATTTGTTTTCCCACAATTCATTTTAGAACAGTTCATCACACCTCTAATCAATGCTCCACTCTCCCTTTCATTTAAGTAAGCCACCCACCGCCCATCTCATCGAACATGGACATTTATGTTGTAAGATAGACACATTTATGCTGTGTAATTAACAATTTGCTAACTGAATGACCTTCATAAAATTGGTTAAACATTCTGTGCTTCAGTTTTTTCAGTTGTAAAACTGCATACCACCACCTAACTCATGGGCTTTTTAAGAGATTTTAATAAAAAATGAATATCTAACACATATATAAGTTTACTGTATATCAGGAACTATTCTAAGCACTTCCTGAATATTGACTCATTTAATACTAGCTTTTATTAAAATCCTCCAAAATACAGTGTTATCCCTATCTGACATATGAAGACATTGCTCTGTACAGCGGTAAACAAATATCCAAGTGGTGCTTAACTATTTAGTGGTGGAGTTTAGATCTAAATGTAAACAGCACATCTCCATAGCCCATAACCTTAACTTCTATCCTGTGCTTAAATAAAGAAAGTCAGCAATTGTTAGCTCCCTTCCCAATTTCATCAATCCTAAATATAAAAGAAAAATAAAAAATGAAGGAGAAAAGATAAGTGATTAAGTGATGTTCCATCCAAGCAGACCATTTAGAGAATGTTTGTTCTTTTGATTTTTATCTTCCAGGTAATTTTTATGGTGTCTTGACCGACTGTTCTTAATCAGGAAAAGAAGAACATGGTCATAGACACAAGCCACTCTATGTTCCCCATGACTTCTGACCATCCATCCATTCCAGGCTCTATCTCCTACTGTCTCACCCCAGGGAAGAACTATCTCTCGGGCAAAGCTTGCTATATCAAAGTATAGACACCACTCAAAAATAAATCCTCCCTCAGTTCTCTAGTTGTCTGAGATATTTCTGATAAAATGACTCCAGCACCATATGTTTGAAAGTCTTGTAACCAGGATATTCAGTCATCATCCTTCCAATGCATCAAGTCTCACTAAGAGTGAGTGAAAACAAGAAGGAGATATTGAGCCTTCAATTATATCGTCTCCTCAAAACTAATAAAGATCTGTTCAGAGATGGACGGAGAATGATAAATTTGTTTAATATTAAAATAATGTTACTTTTATGGGTCATATTTTGTGCTGTCTGCATGTTTACTGTAGATTGTTAATACTAATAGATTTCTTTGATTTCTTTGATTTCTTAACCCTCCGTTAAATTTCTTTGATTTCTTAGCGATAGGAATTCTGTACCAACCAAGTAAGCTAAATTATGTTGTATAAGAAAACATACACAGAATAGCAATGGCAGACGGCACATGCTTGATCTCTGAGCCAGGTTAAATGTCAACTATGGTTTGGCTGCAACCCTGTTCAGCCAGAGTTCAGTCAGGAACCCTGTTCCTCTTCACGCTAGAATGGAGTCCCAAGAAGCAGCCTGTATCCGGGACAATATTGGGCTGTAGTAGAAGGGAAATGGAATCACAAATTAGCCCTTAAAACTTCTCTGGAAAGTGGGATGTCCCATCTGTCATCCCATTGGCCAAGGGAAGTCACACAGCTGAGAAGTATGTCCGTGAAATCAGGAGTACGAGGCTTGCACAGGAAAAGGTACTGGATGCTGGGTGGGGGGAAATAACATCCAACTCTTCTTCCCAAATATGTACACCTAGAGGATGCTGTTAGAAAGCATTGCTGGGTCAGTGTAAGGCGAATCTACCCTATTACACACGAAGAACATTCAAGCACAGGGGTTCTGAATTACCTTCTATTTCCAATGGAGAATATAGAATTCCAAGAAGTAAATGGCTTACATAGTGAATTCAAAGTGTATTCCTAATATAACAAGAAATGTCCACAATCATCTTGCTTCAGACACTAAATTTTTGCCCATGTAGTTTTTCCTCTTTAACTTCAGAAATGTGGCAGAGCTGTTAAACGCCTTGCCTTCAGGGAGTGTTTTGTTAAGGAGCCTAAAGAAGAAAAGTGCCTACAACTCAAATCTCTGGCCCTTTTCTTCCTTTGGTCATTCACGTTATCATGTTAGATGTGACAGAAAGGGAAGAGAGGGTGCCTTAGAGAAGTGAAGAAGCAGAGAAGTATTCTCTTCTCTCTGCAATCTCCCTCTGCTTCACTTTTTTAATGAATATAATTTATTGTCAAATTGGCTTACATATAACACCCAGTGCTCATTCTAACAAGTGCCCTCCTCAATGCCCATCATTCATTTCCCTTTCCCCCATCCCCCCATCTATCCATTAGTTTGTTTTCTGTATTTAAAAGTCTCTCGTGGTTTGCCTCCCTCCCTCTCTGTTTGTATCTATTTACCCCCCTTTTCTTCCCCCATTGTCTTCTGTTCAGTTTCTCAAGATCCACATATGACTGAAAACATATAATATCTGTCCTTCTCTGACTGACTTATTTCTTACAAGGGCACTTGTCATTAGATTTAGGGCCCTCCCAGATAATCTTCATACAGTATGAAGATGATTTCTTCCCCCCTTTCTCTCTACCTACATTTAAGAGTGAAGTAAATAGACATGAAGAAATGAGAAAAAATGAGTGATGGAGTTTTGTGTTTTTTTTCACTTCTTTTGGAGTATTTTTTTTTCTTTTTCTATCTGTCATATGATTGGGTGCTTAATAAATGTACAGCCCATTCCCTCCTTTTCTTTTTCTTTTTTTTCTGTTTCTTTCTGTAAACTTAATTGAATATTTTTCGCTTTAAGTGACTATTCCTTACTTTGCTTGCTCATATTCTTTCCCTAATGTGGAAACTTATACTAAGCACCATCATCCAGCTATTGAATCACACACAACTCAACCTATAAGATTCTAACTTCTTGCCACATCCTTCCAATAGACTAATTCAGATTTTTTAATTACGCTCTTATGGCTATTATTTTGTTACTGTTTTCTGTGCCTCCAGTTACCACCTCCCCTCACCTGCTGATACACGTCTTGGTCTTTTTATCTAATCTCTATGCTATTCCCATAATTATTTCATCCTTCATGCAAACCGACATTATAAAATCTATTAGAACGTGTTACATTCATAGCATTAAATTTCTGTCTTCCTTCTAGACTATAAATATCTTATAGAGAAAAATCAATTCCTATCATTTCTGTATTACCAATACCTATCGCCGTGTTTGGCATATTTACTGAACAAAAGAATGCTGTTTTAAAACACTTGTGCATCTATTCCATTGAGAAACAATAAGATACAATGTAATATGAACATATAAATACAACAAATGATCTGGCTTCTAATCCATGTGTATATCTTTGATGTGTGACCTATGAAAAGCTGCTTAAACTATGTGACCCTCACTTTATCAACTATAAAATGGAATTAAAAATATCTAAGTGTTTATCACATTTATTTTTAGAACGAGTGTGAGATTATTACAGTTGCTATTACTGAATAACAAACCATTTACTGGCATAAACATCCATTTTATTAGGCTATATATTCTGTGGGTTAGGAATTAATTATGAAAAGGCTCAGAGGGAAGTTCTTGATTGGGGTCTCTCTGTGGCTATAATCAGCTGGTGGCTGGGACTGTAATTACCTAAATACTCTACCTTGTTTGCTGGAATAGTCCTTTGGAGTCCTGACACTCCATGTACAAAATTCGTCTTTCCTGAGGCCACCATGCTATGAGGAAGCTCAGGCTACATGCAGGTGCTCTGGTTTGCTCTAGCTAATTCCCAGATAATTGCCATTTTGGCTTATTCACAAGGCTTGCAGTTAATTCTGGATCTCAGCTGGAATTCAGTTGAGGCTGTTCACTAAAACACTTATAAGTGCCCACTCCATGTGGCCTGAGCCTCCTCACAGCATGGCAGCCTCAGAGAAATTCACTTTCTAGATGATGGCTCAGGGCTCCAGGTGCAAGCAATCCAAGCAGAAGAACAGAGCTGCATTAACTTTTATAACCTAGTTTGGGAAGCCATGAAACATCTCCTGAATTGTTTTGGTTACAAATTAAGCACACAAGTTTCCCAGATACAAAGGACAGGGGACAAAGGCACACATCATAATTAGAGAAATGCTGAAGAATTTGTGGCCTTTTTTTTTCTCCACATGACTATAAATTGTACAGGGATAAGCAAACATAACAAATTGTCTCTTATTATCCTATGAAAAGGCCTTTAATCTATTGTCATTCTATTATGCCCATTGCCAAAAAACACAAATAAGCATCTCTCTTATTGTTCATGACAACATATTTTGCAGGATTTTCTGCTACTCACAGTCTTGTTTGGTCTTTCCTTTCTACTTTTTCTTTCTTTCTTCTTTCTTTCTTCCTTTCTTCCTTCCTTCCTTCCTTCTTCCTTCCTTCCTTCCTTTCTTTCTCCCTCCCTCCCCCCTTCCCTTCCCTTCCCTTCCCTTCCCTTCCCTTCCCTTTCCTTCCCTTCCCTTCCCTTTCCTTTCCTTTCCAACTCTGACTTTTCCACCTTTACTTTTAATGTCAAACTCTCCAGAATTTGGCCCTGGGCTCCCTTTTCTTCTGTATAACAGAGTGATCACATTCAGTCCCACAGCCTGAAAGACTAAGTAAATACCAATTAATCTCAAATAAATGACTCTAGACATCAGACTTCTCCTGAAATCTAGATGCATATATCCAACTGCCTATTTAAAATTTCAGCCTGTATTAAAAAAATCATGTTAAATTGAACAAGCCTAAAGAACATTGGATTCCACATCCCAACAAGTGCCCTGTCAGTATATTCCATCACTACCCATCCAAATCGTCAAAACTATAACTTTTTTCTCTTGTTGCTACTTGTACACATACTATATTACTGCTTAAGTGTTGCTTAACTATTGGTGACAGTCATTCCTCCCGGGATTTTCTTACAGATGAATGCACAAAAACTGTAGGTTCAAAGTCTGCATGGTGCATTGGATCCATTGTCACATGAAGCCATTAGCGCATTACAAACAAGATACTCGCAAACTACTAATAGTCAATAATTTTCCCCCTCTGATCATATAACAAGGAATATGCTTCTCACTCTTCCTCCCTATCTCCCTCCCTCCCTCTCTAACCCACACATACACCCCCCCCACACACACATACACACACACGCGCATGCACATTAAGCCTTCACTTAACCTTTTCTCATAATTGGTTCACTGAAATAAGTAAATCTAAAAGAGACTGAGAAGGAAAACAAAAACAAAAACATGACACAGACATGGTGTTTGCCTAAAGAAAGTGAGTGTTAACTATTTTAATATAAATTTAGAAATATGGATTCTTAAAAATTAGAAGGGGCTGTGAACTCAAAAGCTACTCCCTTCTTGGCGGCTGGGAGAGTTTCCCTTTATTTTTCCAGTTGCTCTCTGACCATTTAGTCATCTGTTCACTTATTAACAAGTGGGTGACTAGTGAATAGCATAAGCCATCCTGGAAATTCTGTTCTCCTTACCTGTCAGTATTTTGGGTTCACATGTGATGTAATTTTAATTAAGAAGGGGAAGATTACTGAAGAGCTTCTAGGAAAGAGTATCTTAGCTTTTCAGTCAGAAACATGAGGAAAATTTCTCTTTTTTAACTCTGAAGAGGACTAAGCAAGGATGTGGTGCCTGGAAACGAGGCATTACACTGAATTAGGAAGAAATCTACCCTAAAAGAAAAACAAATATACAAACAAAAACACTTCAAGATGCAGATAAAAGAGACAGAAGAACTTAGGTCTTTGGTAGTATCACTGAGTCATAAATTAATGAGCCACAGAATCATCCCTTCTTTGTGCTTTTGTCATAAGAAAAATAAGTTACTTATTGATTTAACCATTTTTAGTTGGCACTTCTGTTAGTTGTAGATGAAAGTATCCTAATTTACTTAGGAAACTTAGAGATCTGCATAAACAAAGCCAAGAACATTAACTTGTTACAAACCACCCAGGTCTTCTCTCCCTCACCTTCTCTTTCCTATCCCCTTTTCTTCTTCTCTTCTTTCCCTCCTCCTCCGTCATCTTCTCCTTCTTCCTCCTTTTCACATATACCGCCCTCACCCCATGCACACACGCACACACACAGTCTTAACACAATTCTGCATTTGCCTGGACAAGAAGATGACCAAAACTGAGTGCACCATTGACCTAACAAAATGTCAAGTTAATCTGCCCATTAGATATTTAAGAATTGTTTTTTTACTATAAATTCTAGAAATTTTAGATAATGAGGTGATAAAAAGTACTTGGATTTTTATGCAAAAAAATATTTTGAATATATTAACCTCAGTTCAAGATTTAATACACGCAATAAAACAGAATCTGTACATAAAATATATTCTGAAAAATGGAAGCCATTGAATAGGTACTATTATAATAGCTATTCATTTCTAATAAAAATGAATCCTATGGGCTTAATAAACACACAAAATATTATTGGATCATAAAGTGGCTAATTAGTTTTGTGATTTCAAAGTGCTGTGTTTGCATGTGAAAACTAATTACTGACTATATGCAGCCTTGAATTGGATATTTTTTTCACGTGCTACTCTAATGCTTTGTAAACCTAAATTCCCCAGAGGTATTTTCCTGGCATCAAGATTTCAAGCATTCAGTCATTAAATAAGTTTATTATTTACTATCTGTCTATCTATCTATCTATCTATCTATCTATCTATCTATCATTTTCCCCTCAAGCATAATCACCAAAAAATATAACCTCAAATCTTTAACAAATACCTTTTTATTCTTTGTCATAATTACACACCATGGAGTCTAATCTAACTTTGATGTATGATATGATACATTAGCTATAGTGTTTTAATGAATTATTTTTTTAAGTTATTTTAAGAGAGACAGAGAATGCAAGTTGGGGAGGGGCTGAGAAAGAGAGGCTCCATGCTGTGAGCGGGGAGAGCCTTATGTGAGGCTTGATTTCATGACCTTAAGATCATGACCTGAGATGAAACCAAGCATCAGATGCTTGACTGACTGAGCCACCCAGGCGCCCCAAGCTGTACTGCTGTAATTAACACTAGCAGAATTCTGGAAATTACATCTCAGAGCATTCAGCTATCTGAATTTAAATTCTACATATATGTCCTGAATCAATTATGAACACAAGCACAAACATCTAAATAAAAAACACATCATTTACTTGTATATTATTTCTAATGACAATGGAAAAAAAACATGAAATTAACCAAATGAATAAATATTCCTGATTTACCAAAAATAAATCCACACAAAATGTCAGGCTTATTTTTTTATTTTAATGAGAGAGAGAGAAGCAGAAGTGGGGGTGGGAGGGAGACAAAGACAGAGAGAGAGAGACAGAAAGAGAGAGAGAGAGAGAGAGAGAGAGAGAGAGAGAGAGAGAATCTCAAGTGGGCTCCATGCTCAGCACATATCTCAGGACCCAGAGATCAAGATCTGAGCAGAAATCAAGAGTTGGACACTCAACCAACTGAGCCACCCAGACATTTCTTTTATGCAATATATATTACTCTTCAAAAGCTGGAGTTACCCCGCCTATAGCCTTCTCCCCAAGGAACCATTTGACACCAGAGTGTCACCACCATTTCAGGGTCTTCTTCATTACTGATCACCAGTTAAAAAAAAAAAAAAAAAGCATAAAAATGTGTTTCACTGTCTGTCTCACCCTTTATCTAAACCTCCTTGGGATGTCCCTGATTGGATACTTTATCTAGGATCTTAGCCAATTTTCACTTCAATAATACCTTATTTCGGGGCGCCTGGGTGGTTCAGTCGGTTAAGCCTCCGACTTCAGCTTGGGTCATGATCTCATGTGATGTGGGTTCAAGCCCCACATCAGGCTCTGTACTGACAGCTCGGAGCCTGGAGCCTGCTTCAGATTCTGTGTCTCCCTGTCTCTCTGTTCCTCCCCTGCTCGTACTCTGTCTCTCTCTCTCTGAAAAATAAATAAAGATTAAAAAAAAATTAAAAATACTATATTTCAAGTAAACGGGCAAGAGAGAAGGAGAGAGTGAAGAAGAGACAGAGAAAAAGGAACAGTTCTCCAGTATTAATGTCACTACCTCGGAATATAACTTTTTTTAGGCAAATGTGTTTGCCTTTTTCTAAATTTTTCCACCTCATGTAACAACTTGTCCCTCTTATGTACCCCTTTGCTCTTAATTACCTAAAATTCTGCTCTTATTTTCTCTAGATATTTTCTTCTAATTTCACGCCCAGAAAAAAATATTTGATGATTATACAATCATTTATTCATTCATTAATATATATGTAACACCAAGTATATTATACATTTTCATTTTTAAAAAGAAGCAGACTTGAAAGTTTAAGTAATGGTCACCTGAAGAGATGATATTACAGATAAAACAGGTATGAGAGAGCTTCCCTATGCCTCTGTTTCAGTCTTGTCTTTTCACCCTAACAGTATTCTTCACTCATCCCTACTTCTACTTTCATACCTTACCATGAATGTAAGGTATGCTTAGAAAGTTATTTTATTTTTACAGTATTTGATTTTTGCTTTTACTCAAAGTAAGCCCTTGTTTTAAAATAGCAGACCTAGGTGATTCTGAAAAATGGCATTCCATTATAGTCCTTGGTACACAAAATTCTATACTTAAAGAGTTGTAGTTCAACATCTACTTTTTTATTCTCACTTCTCATTCCCATTTCAACGTCCCACACATATATTTTATATTTAAGACCATAGCCATCTCTGTTACAGGTTGTTAGCATTTTATCTTTTTATATTTTTATGCTGTTTATTAATTTTTGTGAGAGAGAGCAAGCAGGGGAGAGGAAGAGAGAGGGGGACAGAGGTTCTGAAGCGGGGTCCAGGCTGACAGCAGAGAACCTGATGTGGGTTCGAACTCACAAGCCGTCAGATCATGACCTGACCTGAAGTCAGACACTTAACTGACTGAGCCCCCCAAGTGCCCCTAATCATTTTATCTTTTTAAAGGAGAATTATTTGTTTCAGCAGTCCTAGGTACCTTACTATGTAGCTGTGCAGTTTTGAGTGAGAATGGCTGATGCTGCCTATACTGCTGTTTGGAACCCATGACATCACAGAAACACAGAAGTGGTACTGTCAGGAAAAGTAATAAAAGCTGTGACAACTAAATGTTCTAATACTTGACAAGGATGCCAATCTGAGCCATTAGTTTCAGGAAATTCACTCTAATTCTGAAAACTGTCTCTCTGACTCTAAACGTATATTACACAAATATTCCGTCCAACTTGCCCCCGTCACATAAACACACGAGTTAAATATTTTTTTTTTACAATTAACAAATAAAAAGTCCTGGCAACTGAGCAGAGATCGATCTTTGAAAAAAAAAATCTTGTAGATTATTATCAGTTCAGGCAAGGTAACATCAAAAATACTGAGAAGACTGTTATTAAGTTGTAAATTAAGCCAAAAATCTTAAAAAAAAAAAATACATGAATTGCTTCTTTATTCCATTTGTCCTTCCCCTGGAGCACAGCCTTTACTTTGAGATGTCACATAGACAAATTGAAGAGTTGAAAGGATAGCGATGAACTATCTTTTTATCCAGAATAAAAAGCTGGATTAAAAAAAAATTGAACAAAAAACTTAATAATTAGTCAAGACAACATGTAAGATATTATATCCTAATAGTCTTCTTGATGTAAATAATAAAGACACACTTATGTGTATTTCTCTTCCATATCAACCCTCATTTTAGTGAAGTCTATATTTAAACAGTGACTAAACTGTTTAAGGTTTATGGTTTTTAAGGTTTATGGTTGGAAGTTCTCAATAAACTTTTAAGAACAATTCAAAAATGAACCACTCCAAATGTACTTTAAACCTTTTGCATCATGAGAATATGTCTCTGAATGTTTATGATTTGATGGATAAAAACTACAGCAAATTTATCAACATATTTCAACATATTTCTTGGATTATTTCAAATCCAAGAGAAAAATATGAACAACCCAATGAACAGACAGTTCACAGAAGAAACCCGAATCTTCTAACAGAATTTTTTTAATGAACTCTTTTACCCATCCATAGTTTTAAACAAGGTTCCCAGGCAATAAATGCCAAATTAACATTCTAAAGCAAGTTAAATAGGTGATGGGGATTAAGGAGTACACTTGTGAAGAGTTTTGTATGAAAGTGTTGAATCACTAAATTGTACACCTGTAACTAATATTACACTATATGTTAACTAACTGGAATTTAAATAAAAACTTTAAAAAAGAAACTACACTGTAAAAACATATTAAAAAAATAAACATCAAAGTAGGTTTTGAAAACAGGGTGAAGGAAAACCTTTACTTGTGACCTGTAGGCTATCACTCACAAGGTTATAAAAACCTTGATGCTAATAAAAAAGGGGGCAAGTGGAAATTAGAAAGGAACAATTTGCTGAAAGTGGCGCCTTGGGATTCAAGCCTACAGAGCACTTTCATAGTTTGAGGAGCACCAATGCCTAGGAAAATGAAAGACTATAGCTGGCTAGCTGCTTTGACAGCAGTTGCAGAAAAGGGTATTACTTCAGGGAGAGCCTGGAATTCAAATTTTGTCAGGGTAAAAACATGAGCATGAGAATTGGAACTGAGATGGTCACTGAGAGGAGCATTGTACCCCAACAAAGAGATTATGCTAAATGTGTCACCCAGAATCAAAAGCTGAGTCAAGTCATAAGCTGCCAACTGGAAGAAACGTTACCAAGGATAACTGAAGGTGAGAGATGCTCAGCGGCAGCAACACATCTTTCAGGAAACTGGGAGGAACCTCATGAGATAGATTTAAACCACCACCAAATCAATGAAGTTTTATTCAGGCAAACCACGTTTCTTACTGTCCTTCCTCTACTATGAAGCAGAATTACTGACATGAGAGTGTTCTGAAACTAGAAGAAACAGCTTCATTATATACATTTATTATATGAGCATGACCTACAAGAACATGGGGCTGGCCTTAGATTTTTATCCACAGATTTGGGAGAAGGAACCAATATTCGGGTGTTTTATGGGCATTTGAAAGGAAAGAATAAAATTGCTTTAACAGTGCACCATACTGGGGGCACCTTGGTTAAGCATCCTACTTCTGCTTAGTCATGATCTCACGGTCTGTGTATTCGAGTCCCACATTGTGTTCTGTGCTGACAACTCAGATCCTGGAGCCTGCTTTGGATTCTGTGTCTCCCTCTCTCTCTGCCCCTTCCCCATTTGCATTCTGTCTCTCTCTCTCTATCTCTCAAAAATAAAAACATTTAAAAATTAAATAAACATTAAAAAAATTTTAACAAGGTACCACATTGGATTTCACTTTTTCATAAGTATTACAAATATAAAATAAGTATTAACTTTACTAATAATCGAAGATACACATATTAAACTAAAAATAAAACTTTATTTCATAAATATTAAATTTACAAGAAAACTACAGTCTTGCTGTATCAAGTATTAAAAAGTGTCTGGAGAAATGGCAACTCACATACTATTATTCATAGTATAACTTGTCAGAGCAACTGTACATTAGCAGCTAGTAAAGCCCATATCCATGCCCCAATAGCAGACTAAGCAATTCTGCAATGCATGTACTAGCTGAACCATCTTCTACATGTGAAAAAGGAGACAATTTACAAAAATTCTTTTTATAGTCCTTTTTGGAAAAAAATAAATGACACACAAAGTGGAATGGCCAATTACAAAATGAGGATGGGAAAGAAACTATTATCATGGTTAAAATTAATGTGTTAGAAACATGCATATCTATTTAAACAGAACATAGAAATGTAACATTGGGTAAGCATTTGCCAAGACACGAGAAGAATTTAATTATGAAATTTTAAAACACAGAAATAATGTTTATTATGCTCAATAATTCATATATGCGAATGTAGGTAAAAGTATAAACATAGTGGACTTTAAAAGATATACAATAAATGCATGATAGCCCCTCTTGTACTGGAAAAAAGTGTCTTTGACTATATTTATTCAGGCTGACTGGATTAGGGGTATATTTTAAATTATTTTTAAGTCTAAAACCCCAAATGTTTATATGCTTATCAATCACACCTACTCCCTTGTTATATTCCTGCCACTGTATTACACTATAGATGCAATTAATTATTCTTAGGTACAAGAGTTTTATATTTGAAGAACAATGAGTATCTAAGACTCTATAAGCAATTAATAAGATAATATTCAAAGATTTTAAACTCATTTTCTTATTTTATCTTTCCTTTTTTATTGAAAAGGTATACTCTTTATCATGTCAGTGTAATACACTAGACATAGTTTGAGATATGATTTGTGTGTGTGTGTGTGTGTGTGTGTGTGTGTGTGTGTGTGTGTGTTTAAGGTATGTATTGGAAGTAACTATTAAAACTTCAGCCATCACTACTTTGGAGCCATTATCCATGTCTTATCAATCCTATTAACCAGTATGAGAGATGAAAAATTTAATAATATAAAACTGATTTCTGCATTGTTTAAGACAACAAAGTCTTCCTTGTTTTTCAGCGAAGCAATCAAAATCTATCCTTTATAAATTAATAATAGAATTAAAACTATAGTTCCTATGCTCTCAATTTACTGCTGTTTCAGATAGCTTAACTACAAAGAGACAATGGTTTCTTATTCTAAATCCGCTGGTATGGAAAATGAATAGTCATTCAGAACCACAGAATGTGTCAAATTAGTCCAAAGAGAGAACATCAGCAGTCTATTGATCAAATGGATTGCAGTGCTTATTCTGTTATTCACCCAATGTAGTAAGAGCAAGTGACTAAACAGAACTGTGGGCTTTTTTTTTCCTGTACCTTTTAATTTGCCTTACAAAAATCATTTGTGAGTTGTGACTAAGGTAACATAGGTACTGAAAGCTAAGTCCTTAAATTATAATAAATCATAAATAAACTCCACTTCTCCTTCCCATTCTCTGGTTCATTTCTTTGTAGTACAATGCTCCTGTCCCACCCTCACTTATTTCAAAGTGTCCCAAATTATCATCACTATCACTAGCAATCCTTTGTATATGCTATGGAATTTTGACCTCTGTGCTCAAATACCAGGTTAGCACTTAGATTTCACACTGTAAGCATAAATTATACAATCAATTGTATAATCAATTATCAAAAATACAGTTACAGTCTGCTTGATTAGAATGACCCTTACTTGCAGCTGGACTTCACAGATATTTCATCTTGTCTCCCAAACAAATTATTGCCATACTTGCTGGTAACTATTATAAGAAACTTAATTAACATCATGATACATTACAGCCAGTATCATCATAAATGTAATATAACAAAAACAAATCCAGCTTAAAGAAGTAATCATTTATAAAATGTTAAGCTAATAAGCAAAACCACTCTCTACATGGAAACATATTTCCTTATCAAATTGTAGTTTATCCACTTTTCAATTATATCCTGTTATAAGCAATATAGTTCTTTATAATGAGATAGCAAAAAGGAGTATTTTAATGTTTCTCTTTTTGTACCACCTGTTGCTCTTTTATTCTTCTCGTGGACACCTGGCATTCATACATTAATTTTCAAAATTTGCTCTCCAAGTTTTGACACAGATGATACACTGTCTACACTCATAGATATTCTTCCCAACACTCAGCATCCAAGCACTATACACAAGTCAAGGGTCAACATTACATAAATGTATCTTTGGGGAGACAAATAGAATTGTCCACTGAATTACTCCACTGGTACCTCTCTGGTTGGCTGCCAGTGAATGAGTCAGAATCAAATACTTCTCACCATAGGTGGAAGGGCTGTTACAGTCCTATCTTTCTAGCTATCTATATAATTGCAGTTGACATACAAGAATTGGAATTCAACTTTCCTAAGCAACATTCCTACTCAGACTTCCCCTCTACTTTGCAAGACTATGTTTATGGAAAATCCATATATATACAAGATGACAGAGTGTGAGATCCCTCTTATACAGCCCAAACAATGTCTTAGTTCCACTCCAAGCCAAGTACACATCACTGTAAGATGCTGAAAGAACTAGTGACCACATGCTTCTTGCAGCTGCAGGACTTCTCCTTCACAGTTCTAGCCTATGCTCTATAATTCTTGCATGTTATTTACTAAATCAATTGTAATAGAAAATGCCCTAAATCATGGTCTGCTGTTTGCTTGACATCCTGTGAAACAAACTGGGTAAAGGTAATCCTTCCCAGTTTTAAATCCATTGGGGCGCCTGGGTGGCTCAGTCAGTTAAGTGTTCTACTTCAGCTCAAGTCATGATCTCAGGGTTTGTGGGTTCAAGACTGTGTCAGGCTCTGTGCTGACAGCTCAGAGCCTGGAGCCTGCCTCGGATCTGTGTCTCCCTCTCTCTCTGCCCCTCCCCCACTCACGCTCTGTCTCTCTGTGTCTCTCAAAAATAAATGTCAAAAAAAAATTAAAGCCCTAATTATAGCTTCACCCTAAAAGAAGTCTGTAAAATTATCTAAGCCAAGACAATTACTGAAATTTTTCAGAAAAAATGAAAATACATAGAGATAAAACTGTAAGTATGTCTAGGAGAACAAAGGTAAAATGTATGAAAGTCAAACCAATCTTTAAATTCCCACAAGAACTCTTCTCATCTTAATGTACAATACTCTGCTTAGTACTCAGATTCGCTCTTACCAATAATATTTAGGACATCTATTTTAATCCTCCCATAAAGGAATGTGCAAGGATTTTGGAACCTGAAAAACTGAGATTTATATCACAGCTCTGTCATTAATATTTTGACCTTTATAAAATCACTTAAGGTTTCTGAATTATTAAGTACTCATCTCAAAATAAGGATGATAAAGATAATCTCACAAGAGTATTTTAAGGGTTAAGTGAGATAATATATATGGGATTTCTATACATAGCCACTTCACGAGGATTGGTAATTTTTCTTCTGCATATTGTAATTAATTAGTGCTGGTTAAACTGTTGCCATCCATCTCATATGGTACCTAAAAACTTGAAAACCAAATAGAATTCTTGTGCCTCATTTCTTTTTTCCATACCCATGTGATTTACCATCTCTGCCAAGGGCACTTTCTGTGTGACAATCTGAATTACTGACCACACAGAAAAAGACTGAATAGTACTAGAGGCCAAATTCTGCCATCTGATATGCACTGGAGCTTAGCTCTGAAAAGCAGAATAAGTTAAACTTTCCACGAACTGACAGCAGCATTTTACATGATTTATGATCTGCCAATACTCCATCATCCATAAAACTGTTTCTTTACAACTATATATCCTAGGAATTTCTAATAGTAGTTGTCAGACAAGAACTTCCTCTTAGATTTTCTTCATCAACCTATTTAATGACTCTCTCTTTATATTTTAAAGAGGAATGGTTGAAACAGGGTAATTTTTTTCAATTTGCATATCTCAATTTGGAACACAATTTTGTATTTACAAATAAATATGTACCTTAATTTATCATCCTTCATTATCTGATATAATAAACTCATAAAGTCATAAATAAATGAATAAAATAATAGTTACCTTAATAACTATTAATACCATAAATAACTTAATAACATAAATAAAATAATAAAAAGTTACCTTATTTCTAACCACAGTATCATTTAATTCCAGCTCTCTCACTCAGCTTCTCCCCAATGGGTCTTTTGGTCTCACAAAAACACCTCCGTGTTTATTCTCAACCTATTGGTCCCATGGAAGCTAATATTCTTCCTCTTCCAGCCTATATTCCATGATCTTCTATAATTTAGTCAATTACTGGACAAAAACTTGAGTGTTGGTTGAATTCCACTGTCACTCTTCAATCAAACCTCCATTTAAACTGATCAGAAATATTCTACAACCCTGGAAGCCAACTCATTTGAACCCCAATGGTACCTGCCAAGGGCCCTTTGGCTTTTCACTTTCCCACACCTCTAAAAATTGTTTTAAATTCATATCGCGGGGAATTCCAAATATATAAGAAGTAAACCAAATACCACGATGAACACCTATCATCCCCATTAACAAACATCAATCACCTGCCACGTTTGTTTGTTTTAAACTCTGCGCTCAGTAGGTCCCTAGTTCTTAGTTCTTTAAATGAAATTTCCATATGTTAAAAAACACAAACCTTAGCAGTTCAATTTTGATAAATGAATATCCATGTAATTCACACCCATTTCAAGATATAAAACATTTCTTTCAGAACAGAAAGTTCTCTCCTGTCTCTTCCTACTCAATCCCCTCTCTACAGAGGTAACCAGTGTTCTGGGATTCCACCCCCACCCCCAATACATTAATTTTTACATAGATTAGATCAGATTAGGTTCACTAGCTTTATAATGAAAAACTACTTTCTTTCAATCAGCATTATAACTGTTAGATTCATCCATATTGTTGCCTATATATTCATTCCCTTTTATTTAATTCAATAAATATACTACAATTTGTTTACACATTCTTCAGTTGATGGCATTCAAGTTGTTTCCAATACGGAGCTATTACAAATAAAGCTGCTACGAGCATTCTTCTACAAGTCTTTTGGTGGACATATGTATTCATGTTTCTGGAATAAATGTGTACAAGTGGAATGGCTCTGTCAAAACGTAGGCATATGTTTAATTGGCTCCCTGTTTAATCTGACTACATGTAAAGACAACAAATGACTCCATTTTCAGCAGAGCAATGAGAGTCTGTGGCATGATCTGGCAATAAAAATACACATAATACATCCACTGGCTACTCTTAATCCAACACGTATAAGAGGCAAGGATCTGAATGACCATCTATATGATACTTAAGGATATCTTTGCCAAACTAATGAATATGATAAAGTTGGCTAGTTGTTCCTAATGTCACTGAACAAGGTGGGGAACAAAACAAAATAAAACAAAATATAATCTCATAAATCCAAACTCCCAGCACAAGCACTGTATAAATGGCTTGAGAGCTGCTACATCTGCCTAGAAAGAGACCCTTTCGCTCTTATGGCCACAGAGCTGAGATGGATGAAACCCAAACTCAGAATATCATCTTGTGAGTGTCTGAAGTACAACAGAAAATGAATTCCCAAACTCACAGGGTGTTAACTGGGAAAGAATGGGATCCTAAAAGTTAGAATAAGGATGGCTTTATCACTGTTTACTTATAATACATCTTGAAATTAAGTAATGTAACTCCTTCAACTTTTGGTCTTCTTTATTATTCTTATCATTTATTATTAGTATTATTCTTTATTTATATTGGCCTTCAAAATTATTTAGATACTTCTTGGTCCTCTGCACATCCATATATATTCAGAATTATTTTGTCAATTTCTACTAAAAAAAATAAGACTTCTGTGATCATAATTTGCATTATGTTGAATCCATAGAAAAATTTGGAGGCAACTGACATCTTAGAAATATTAAATCCCCCAATTCACAAAG
Organism: Panthera uncia; assembly: GCF_023721935.1. NCBI lineage: Eukaryota > Metazoa > Chordata > Mammalia > Carnivora > Felidae > Panthera > Panthera uncia. The sequence goes on along the minus strand of NC_064816.1, from coordinate 137,386,964 downwards.
TTTATAAAGCTCTAAATTATAGATTCATAAATTTTCTGAGCAAAGTGATATAGATTACTGTGAAGAGTTCTTGTATGACTTTTGCAAAATCTATTCCTAAATGACGTTTTTGATGCTATACTATTTTTATTTAATTTTATTTATATTTATTTAAATGTTATTTTAATTACATGATACTAAAATTTAAAAATACAGTATTTTTTTCTTACCTGATTAGTCCCAGATATTGATTTTCACATAGTTTAGTATATTAGTTTTCATGGGATGCATGAAATAACAAGATACCATAGACTGGGTGGCTTAAACAACAGGAATTTATTTCTCACAGTTTTTGAGGCTGTAAGTCAAGATCAAGGTGCTGGCCAATTTGGTACCCAGGGATGAAGGCCCTCTTCCTGGCTTGCAGCCACATGCTTGCTGTGTCCTCACATGGTGAAGAAAGACAAAGGAAGCAAATTCTCTGATGTCTCTTATAAGGGCACTAATCCCACCCTCATAACTTCATCTAAACCTTATAACTTCTCAAAGGCTTCATGATCAAATACAATTACATTGAGGAGTTAAGGCTTCAATGTATGAATTTAAGGGGGACATGATTCAGTCCACAGCACTTAGTGTTTTCTAGTAAACAATTATGCTTTCTGTAAATAGAAATGCTTCTATTTTTTCCTTTCTCATCTTTATGGTCTTTATTTCTTTTTCTTGCCTTAATGCAATGGCTAGAACCTCCAATACAATGTTGAATAGAAGTGGCAAGATGGCTTTCTTTGCCTTGTTTCTAACATCAAGGGTAGAATATTCAATTTCATACCATTTAGGATGACAATTTTTTTAAATCTGTTATGCTAAAATTCTCCGTGATCCATGTATCATTATCACTAGTGATCACATATTCTGTCACTGAGAAAACAGAAACCAACAATGAATGATTGTACTCTATGTCCCATGACTACAGATATTTTTTGTTTGTTTTTATTTACTGTCTTTCCTCCCACTTTCCATTAAAATGAGAGAGGTTTCCCTCATACAGTCCAAATTACCATATCTTTCCTTTTTGCAAGAGTGACTCTTCTGGTTATTCATTATATTTCAGTGTCTTCCTTTCTGCTAAAAATCTTCAATTATCCCTTCCTCAATATTTTTAAATAAGAATAAGGAAATTACTTCAATTTGTTTCTCTTCAGAAATTTTATATATTTTTCTTTCAGTACCATTTAACTTTCTCCAAAATGACATCAATACTCATATTACTCTCTCACCTTCTACTTACCTCTCCAGACCTGTGTTTGTAATTACTTGCTAAATATTAGAATTAGTTCCAATCAGCCACTATCTTGTTTAAAGTGAATTAATCATTTTTAGCCAAACTAGTTCCTCCAGCTACTCCCTAACTCAATTACTCAAAATTGAAACTTAAATTATCCTGGCATCTCCTTTCTTATTCATCCTTTCCACACATTCAAAAAAAAAATCACTTAACCATCATAATCATACACCATAAATATCTTTCAATATCCTTCTAATTGTCTGAGTCTATACTACTCCACCTTACCAAAAAAAAAAAAAAAAAAAAAAGGTAATTTAACTGCTCTTCTATTTTCTAGGATTATCCCCTGTAAGAAGAGTCTAGGTGTCTACCCAAAAATCTATTCCCCACTTGCTGCACTTCCTGTTTTTTGGCTCAGTTTTTCTCTGTGTGGCAATCTGTCTGTTCTCTCATTCAGCTTGAGATACCATGTGACAAATTTCTGGCCAATATGAGGTAAGAAAATGTTGTAGGAAAACTTCTAGGAAGTCTTGCTGATGGGAGGTTCACTTTCTCCTTCTTCCCTGATGTTTCAAAAGATGTTATCTTGGCAAGAATTCCAATAGCCATCTTAGAAATCTAGAATGTAATTATACATATTTTTTCCTATTGCATACACACACACACACACATACACACACACACACACACATATTTGCAGTAGAAGACCTTCAGGAGTTTGAGCCAGTATAGTCTGGTCCCTGTTACATACAGCTGTACTAGATACTAATCACTATATCCATTTAATTCTATTTGCCATATGATAGACTAGAATAATCTCATCATGTCACTCTTCCTATTAGAATCTCTAAAAGACTTCTTTTTTAAATTTTTATTTACTCTTGAGTTAAAGAGAGAGAGAGAGAGAGAGAGAGAGAGAGGCATGAGCAGGGGAGGGGCAGAGATGGAGACACAGAATCTGAAGCAGGTTCCAGGCTATGAACTGTCAGCACAGAGCCTGACACAGGCCTTGAACTCACAAGTGTGAGATCATGACCTGAGCTGAAGTCAGACGCTTAACTGACTGAGCCACCCAGGCGCCCCTCTAAAAGGCTTCTAATTATCTTAAGATTAGAATTCAAACGTCTAATGTGGTACAGTGAACACTTTTTAACCTGGAAACTGATTTGTTCTCCGGCATCCTTTTAGGAGGCAATTCTCCCTTAATTTTTAAATATAACAATGCTTCGTTACTTAAAGCCTTCTAGTGTTTTGTGTTTTTCAACATTTGGGTCTTTAAATGATGTTCTCTCAGCCCTTCCTTTTCTTTCTCCAAGATTATTTTTTAACTCCTTATTCTGTTTCAGTTTAGTTTAAATATTATTTATGAATTATCCATCCTTGATCCCTCAAGGTTGTGTTGACTACTCCTCCTGTGTACCCACCAAGTGAGGAGTCTATCCCTAGCACAGTTATTGCAAACCTGAATTGATATTTCCTTTTCATCTCTCTTTCTAATCGTCTAATTTAAAAGATGATTAAAGGAAAGTATTATGTCTGATTCGCCATTCCCTCCACTAGTAAGGTGGGACATTTTACATACTTAATATATTTTTGCTAAATTTTAGTTAAAAATATAGATTTAGCAAAACTTCCACTCTTTATTTCATTATTTATAATTATAATGTCATCATGTCTTTCAATTTTAATAGGTATTTGCTATAAAAGGGTTATTAACAGGACTATAGATAAGCAAGATTTTTAAATATAACAATTGTTACATTTCAGAAGAAGGCATTCTAATCCTTCAAACTTTTGAACGGTGAAAAGCTTTTTGTTGCCCTTCAGTAGGATATTTTCACTGTATATGCATGCACCTTAACATCTGTGCCATTTTGTTTTGAATGTTTGACAGAGAAATTATTCAACAGGTACCCCAGCTGTCAAAACATGCCATTTGTGATGCTTCAACAAGCAGCACAGACTCTTCAAACTGTATTGCACCTGAGCAAGGAAACCTCCACTGGGAACTACTGCCTTAAATGTTTTAAAGCATACATAGGACACTAAGACTTTTCAACATCAGGTCTCCTGTATTCCTGCAAAATTGTTCTCTGCTGATCAACCCCTTCTTATTTTTCACCAAAGGCGACAGGGATATGATTGATACTGTTTACTGACTTCTCAAAGGCCTTTAAATATTGTCTTCTCTTTGACGTTTCACTTACTTCTGGTGCCTTACTTGTCAGTTATTTGTATCATGTATTAATTATTTCTTTATTTAATGGTGACCTTCTTCTGAGAAGTTCCACGTGCTTGATGTACATTTTTTAATATCATGAAAATACTGAGTAGTAGAGATAGAAGAGAGTGATGAAATTTATGTAAAAGCAGTCTTAAGCTACTTCTGGGAAGCAAACTCCAAAAATTTGCTATATAAGAGAATTTCTTCATGTAAGGTACGCACTTCATTATTTAATAGAAAATATTATTTCAAAGAATGTTGTGCCATTTAAGATGTGAGACAAGGGAATAGTACTCATTTTCTAATTCTCTAAACCTATTATTTCTCCTCTATTACTTGTCTCCATTGGTGATTTCTTATTCTTCCTCATTATCTTAAACCAGAAAACTTGAAACAGTCCTCAAGATCACCTTCTCAAGTTCACACATTCATCTAATCCTATTAAATCTATTCTTTTTACTCATTCAGACAATTCTTAAGTACCTGACACATGCTGGACTTTGATATATGATGATATGGAAGGATAAGCTAAATCTGCATAATCCCTGACATCAGTGGATTTTATGGACTAGTTTGAGAGACAGACAGACATTACTCAAGTAATCTCAAAAAACAACTGCAGTTATACCACAAGTATATGAAGGAGAGGTCCTTCGTGTTCTTAGTGATTAAAAAAAACAACTTAGAAAGTGGCGCATGGTCCTCAAAACTTAGGGGAAAATAGGGCATGAATAGATGAAGGGGGTTTAGAGTATTTCAGGAGAGGGAAGAACATATACAAAAGGTTTAGTGGTCAGAGGGACATATTAGGTTTGAGATACTAACAGAAGACAGTGTTCTGGCTTGTACACTGGTGTGAAATGTGAGATTGGAAACTTTCAAAATGAGTCTGAATAAACTTAGTAGGGACTTTTCTATATCAAACTTTATAAGACATATTAAGAAATCTGGTTTTTAGCATAAGTTACTTAAAGCCAATAATCTAAGCAGAAAATGGAAAATGAGGAACTGATGTGATCAGATTTGTTTTGAAAAGGTGATGCCTCAGCTGTGTAAAGAAAAACTAGAAAGGGGTAGTCCTTTCAGATGCTACTCAGAAGAGATGATCTCTCTAACACAAACACACAAAGACGGTGTTAAAGATCACTTATTATGATCTAACTGTATAGCTTGGGGGGAAGTGGGAAAGGCCCAGGTTTTAATGGGGTGAACAGTCCTAAAACTACTGCACATGATGATTTTAAGATGCCTCAGAGAAGGCCAACAGCTGATGTCAAATAGACAGTTAAATATACAGCTCTGTGTTTAAGAATTCTAGGCTGGAGACACAAATCTGAGTTAACTGCATACAAGAGATAATTAAAGCCAAGATTCATGAACTGCTTAAGTGTGAGAGGAGACCCAAGATTGGGATGTGATAACCTTTAGCACATAATGTCTGCAGAGAGAATAATGAAATTAGAAAGCAAAGCAAGAAACAAATAGAAACAAAATCAGAGAAGGATGTCATAATAGGCAGAGAGAGAGTATTTCAAAAGAGACTAGCTGACCAAGAGAAATGAAAGCATGTATCCGAACAAAAACTTGTATACAAATAAATGTTCATGGCAGTCTCATGGCCAAAACCTGGAAACCACCCAAACGCCCAAAGCCTTAAGTGGAGAGGAACCAGTGAAATTCTAGCTTTATTCTGACCGACAAGGGGAAGGACCGTGTGCACAACATGAAGAAGTAGTGCAGTGTGTACAACTGCGCTTCTTCCAAGACTGGAGTGACTCAGGACTCCACCCTTCAATACATCCCCCATAATATGAAGCAATGCATATAAAAATGGGTCCTAGACGGGGCGCCTGAGTGGCTCAGTCAGTTGGGCGTCTGACTTCGACTTAAGTCATGATCTCACGGTTCATCGGTTTGTACCCTGCATAGGGCTCTGTGCTGATGGTGCATGCTGTGTCTCCCTCTCTCTCTGCCCTGCTCACGCTCTGTCTCTCTCTCTCAAAAATAAATAAACATTAAAAAAAGTTAAATAAAATTAAAAAAGAAACGAGTCCTAGAGAACAACTGGGCTCTGGCCTAGAACTTTTTTGTTTGTTCGTGTGTTTTTAAGAGGGGACTTCCTTTTGCTTTGTTTTTCTTTTGCTTTGCTTTGCTTAATTTTGTTTCCATCACAGAAGTTGTCACCCATATGCACACTGAAGATGGATATGGAAAAGGTTACAATCAACTACCTTAAAATTATAAGTGGGACATTAATGCTTTGGCAATTACCTCCACGTGCCATTACTATCATTTGTGTCTTAGTTTTTTCCTATTCCTTTTACTGGTTGGAATTTGTAGACAGTCTAGGGTAATTAGCAGTGAGAGTATAAATTATGTAAGCTCACATCTACTGAACATCTATGATGAAACCCTTCATACCAACTGTTTGCTAGGGTTATCACCTTAGCAAATGATACGATAGTGATAATTGTAATGATACAATAGTGATAATTTTATGTAGATATCCTCAGGGACTTTGAAATTTTTAATTTAACTGTTAAGATAAAAAAAATCTAAGATAGTTTTGTGTACAAATATACTTCAAATCCATAATGCTTTCAATACTTTAATATTGCATAAAAAGTAACCACATCGAAACATTTCAAATGATTTTGGAGCATTTGATATACTTCATTCGAAACTGCATCCTTTCTCTCTAAATATAAAATTATACATAAAATATAAATTCTTTCTAAATATAATGTATATTCTGGCAATCAATTTTAGAAACGAGGTTTTCTTCATCTCAACTCCGTATCAGTGAAGAAACAGGTATTTAACAAGCATGAAATCTATACCATTTTGCATGATGGACACTGAATAACCTATATTTTCCTACCCATCCCATAACTGAACTTTCATTAGTTAGGCTTCTGATTATGTGATTTAAGAATTTGCTTCTGGGGTGTCATTGGCTTATAGCCTATTCACAACGGCCAGAAAATCAAGGTTAGGAGGCAATAACCAATCATATACAAAAAACTAACCGAATAAAAACACCAGAGCCTTGAGACATACAAACCAGACACTGCCACCTGTACCTTAACACTGGGGACTGTATTCTCCGTGAGAGATGCCGTCCACTGGTTCTGGAAAACTGTTAGCTCTATTAGGACAAAATAGCAAAACAAGTTCTGCATGATCTAGCCTTCCTTATATCTTTAAATCCAGATTCACCCTCCAGCGCAGATCTGTCTGACCAGTGGAGCATATATCTGATGCTCAGGCTGTACCTTCTAGGGAAACTGGGAAAGAATGCGGAGATTTCAGCTTCTACAGTGAGAAAGGAGACTGTCGACAAAAGATGGAGCATTCCTCTAATATGGGAAGGTGTTTCAGATGTCGGTGTGCCAAACGAAAAAAGAAAATTCCTCCAGACATTAGTAATGACTTTCTAGAAGCAAAGACTGTAATATATTTTCTCTGTGCACTGACAATTACTTCTGTTTGTTCAAATGGTTTCTGGTGTAATACATGAGCATTAATTAATGCTCATGGGTTATAACCCACTTGGCACTCTTTAATTATGAGTCAGCACTTCATAACTTAGGACTACATTACTTAAAAATTGTGAGGGTCTAAATCTTACTGGTGTGGCAGATGGGTGTTCATCACAATGTAAAAACTTCAGTATGCTCAGTCAAAGGCAAAAATTAGGAATTTCAAGAACAAATTTCCATAAAACCTTCAGGTTAATACCTAAGAAACAGTGAAAAAGATATGGGGCTTGTCAAGGCTTTCCGACAAGGCTTAGTTTTCATTGTCAAACTCTGGGAAACGGTGGAAGTATCATTTGAAGGATTGTTTTCATAAATGGACTTCAAGTCAGACCTATATTTAGAATCTAGCCATTACATCGGAATATGTAACTCTCAGAGCTCTGCCTCCTCATATGCAAAGTGGAGATATTCATACCTTATTTAACAATTTGTATTAAGAATGTGAAGATGATGATGATGATGACGATGGAGAAGTAAGTTTACTGAAAATTCTCATAAGGAAAGTATGTAAGCACAGTGTGGCATATGTGCTTTTTCTCAATCTCTCTCTCATCTTAACATGTCAGGTAGATTCCACAGTTTTGGAGACCTTCCATTTGCATTTCCTCTTCCACTTTCTTCTCACCCTCCTTTCAATTAGTGTACACGTGCTGGGACCCCAACTGTTCGGAACACAGAGTTATTTAGGATATCATGGCATGAACTACCCTTAAAAGACATCCTCTATTCCTCCCAGGAATACCTTCTCCAGTGTGATGTGCAAGAAAAGGGGAGAAGAGCAGGGTCATGTGACTTTTTAAAAGATTATAAATGTTAACCTTTCTCTGCTGGATGTCTCTGTGATAGGGCCAACAATTTTGGGTCACTGATGCTAACATTTTTAGGAGCTCATCCACCAGGAGGCTACGTGAAGCTGTGCAGGCTGTGATCTGCATAAGATATACACAGTATTTCACTGGGGTGAAGGGAGATTGATATTCAGTCTGTGCTCTGGTCGACAAGTTGTGTGTGCTGCCACTGAGATGTAACTTCTCAGAAGGGTATCTTTTCTAATTTTTACAAAGTCCTCCTGTGAACTATCAGTGACCCTGGGCATGTGTATGTCTTATGAAGCCTCAGTGAGGCCTCCTCACACTTTTGTTTCTTGATTTGGGAAACCCGCTTCAATTCTACCTTTTCCACATCTTGTTTGGTTGCTTATCCTGGAAGTACACATTCTAACATCTGACTGCTGAGTTCTTCTCACTCAGCCCTCAAAAGTGGGAAAAACAGAAAGAACTTCAAATTCACTTGTTCTTCCCTTTGTCCACTTGATCCCTGGGATACGTACATCCCCTTTTGCCACTGCAAACAGTGCGGTCCAAGCTAAGCAACAATACAACTTCTTTCTCTGTTTACTTCTCTCAAATTTTTACTTAACCGGCTCACCAGAAATCTCTCACGTGGAATCTCAGACTCGCTTTCTTGAAAATACTTACAGTTTTGAAAATATTTTTTTTTAATTCCTCTGCTCACCAAGCCAAGGATAAAAAAGAGTGGAAGAGAACCCTTTTCCTTTCTTTATAAAGGAAGGGAAAAAAAAGTATGATGTCTCACCACAAGGACTGCAACTCTCCCCAAAGCCAAAGATACCCATAAATCCCTTCCCACTCCTCCTCCAGTCTCTCCCTAACACAGCCTTAGGGAGAAAACTGGAATAGATGATTACAGAGTTTGCTATCACAATTCTTTTGTCTCTTAGAAAGTCTGAGATAAGGAGTCCATGCATAATGGTTACCAGTTTTCTTCAGACTTAGCTTTGAGCCTTAGACTTCAAGGTAAGGACAATAGGGAAATCCCAAATCAATGGAGGAAAACCTTTATTGAATAGATAAGTACATAGTAAATGTTCAGTTAATGTTCATGGAAACTGAACATCTTTAGTTTACAGAATCCATCTTTTAAATTTGTTTACAATATTAACGACGGAGATTCAGTGTCTAATTTCTATTAAAAGCATATAATATAAAGTCATATGTGAATTGCATCTCAATTTAAAAAAAAAAACAAAATAAAAAGCATATTAGGAAAATAAAACTGGCTTATATTTTCTCCAAATATAAAGTAAACTTTATATTATGTAATTTAGGGGCTTAAGGTTAGTCTAGAAATTACTTAGTCCAACTACCTATTCCAAAACCCCCGAATCTGCTGATCATTAGAAATGTTGAGAGAAGGTTTTAAACAGGTTATTTCACTTAGACTGAGCACAGCTTGGAATCAGACAGATATCTATGTCCATATATCTGTGTCCTGGCTTTATGTTATTTGATTTCTGAAAACTTATTTTACCTCTTTGAACCTTAGTTTCCTCATCCATAAAAAAGTATTTATAATAGTCATAAAATAGTGAACATGTATTGCTCAATATAACAAAATGAAATTATATAGAATGTATTTTTTCCATTGGATATTCTTTCCTGCTTTGTTGAAGATTAGTTGACCACACAGTTGTGGGGACACACAATTTCTGGGTTCTCTATTCTGTTCCATTGATCCATGTGTCTTTGTGCCAGTACCATACTATTTGAATATTACAGCTTTGAAGGCCAGAATTGTAAAACTCACTTAACATAAGTTCTAGAGAAGAAATGAAATAGCACCTGTGGTTTGTGTCACATATCATAGTTTATAAAATGTCTTGTATGTATTCTCTCAGTTAATATGTCATTTAATCCCTTACACAATCTTGTGAGGCAATTCTGCAGGTTCTAAGCCACTGCTGAATCATACCACACTTCATCCACATCTCAGTGTGCTTGAGTACAGACATGACACATCACCGCACAACATTCATGCAAGGTATACACATGTGAACTCTACCACTTAATATCCAACATATATATGTTATGGCAAATGCCCAATTATGATAGCCATTAGATAAACTGCTCTTATATAAACTATTAAGAGGGGGTTCGAGGAAGATAGTGGAGTAGGAGGACGCTGGGCTCACCCCAGGTCCTGCTGATCACTTAGATTCCACCTACACCTGCCTAACTAACCCAGAAAACCACCGGAAGACTAGCAGAACAGAGTCTCTGGAGCCAAGTGCAGACGAGAGGCCCACGGAAGAGGGTAGGAAGGGCAGCGAGGCGGTGCGCGCTCCACAGACTGGCGGGAGGGAGCCGGGGCGGAGGGGCAGCCTGCCGGCCAAGCAGAGCCCCCGAGTCTGGCTGGCAAAAGTGGAGGGGCCGGACGGAGTGTGTTCTGACAGCAAGTGGGACTTGACATCTGGAAGGTTATAAGCTAACAGCTCTGCTCAGAGAACGGGAGGGCTGGAGGACAAAGGGAGGGAGAGTTGCTGAGCCCCCAGACAACAGAGCGCAGCTTGGCGGGGAACAAAGGCGCTCACCAGCGCCATCTCCCTCGCCCATCCCCCAGCCAAAATCCCAAAGGGAACCAGTTCCTGCCAGGGAACTTGCTTGCTCCGCCAAACACCCAACCCTATGCTTCTGCGGAGACAACCCTCCGGCAGTGGGTCTGACTCCCTCCCGCTGCCACAGGGCCCCTCCTGAAGTGGATCACCTAAGGAGAAGCGAGCTAAGCCTGCCCCACCTGCCCCCATGCACCTTGCCTACCCACCCCAGCTAATACGCCAGATCCCCAGCACCACAAGCCTAGCAGTGTGCAAGTAGCCCAGACGGGCCATGCCACCCCACAGTGAATCCCGCCCCTAGGAGAGGGGAAGAGAAGGCACACACCAGTCTGACTGTGGCCCCAGCGGTGGGCTGGGGGCAGACATCAGGTCTGACTGCAGCCCCGCCCACCAACGCAAGTTATTCAAGACAGCACAGGGGAAGTGCCCTGCAGTCCCCCACCACTCCAGGGACTATCCAAAATGACAAAATGGAAGAATTCCCCTCAAAAGAATCTCCAGGAAATAACGACAGCTAATGAACTGATCAAAAAGGATTTAAACAATGTAACAGAAAGTGAATCTAGAATAATAGTCATAAAATTAATTGCTGGGCTTGAAAAGAGTATACAGGACAGCAGAGAATCTCTTGCTACAGAGATCAAGGGACTAAGGAACAGCCAGGAGGAGCTAAAAAATGCTATCAATGAGCTGCAAAATAAAATGGAGACAACCACGGCTCTGATTGAAGAGGCAGAGGAGAGAATAGGTGAACTAGAAGATAAAATTATGGAAAAAGAAGAAGCTGAGAAAAAGATAAAAAAAATCCAGAAGTATGAGGGGAAAATTAGAGAACTAAGTGATACACTAAAGAGAAATAATCTACCCAAAATTGGTATTCCAGAGGAGGAAGAGAGAGGGAAAGGTGCTGATGGTGTACTTGAAGAAATCATAGCTGAGAACTTCCCTGATCTGGAGAAGGAAAAAGGCATTGAAATCCAAGAGACACAGAGAACTCCCTTCAGACGAAACTTGAATCGATCTTCTGCACGACGTATCATAGTGAAACTGGCAAAATACAAGGATAAAGAGAAAATTCTGAAAGCAGCTAGAGATAAACGTGCTCTAACATATAAAGGGAGACTCGTGACCGATCTCTCTACTGAAACTTGGCAGGCCAGAAAGGAATGGCAGGAGATCTTCAATGTGATGAACAGAAAAAAATATGCAGCTGAGAATCCTTTATCAAGCAAGTCTGTCATTTAAAATAGAAGGAGAGATAAAGGGCTTCCCAAACAAAAACTGAAGGAATTCGTCACCACTAAACCAGCCCTGCAAGAGATCCTAACGGGGATCCTGTGAGACAAAGTACCAGAGACATTGCTACAAGCATGAAACCTACGGACATCACAATGACTCTAAACCCATATCTTTCTATAATAACACTGAATGTAAATGGACTAAATGCGCCAACCAAAAGACATAGGGTATCAGAATGGATAAAAAAACAAGACCCATCTATTTGCTGTCTACAAGAGACTCATTTTAGACCTGAGGACACCTTCAGATTCAGAGTGAGGGGATGGAGAGGTATTTATCATGCCACTGGAAGTCAAAAGAAAGCTGGAGTAGCCATACTTATATCAGACAAACTAGACTTTAAATTAAAGGCTGTAACAAGAGATGAAGAAGGGCATTATATAATAATCACAGGGTCTATCCATCAGGAAGAGCTAACAATTATAAATGCCTATGCACCAAATATGGAAGCTCCCAAATATGTAAAACAATTACTCACAAACATAAGCAACCTTATTGATAAGAATGTGGTAATTGCCGGGGACTTTAACACTCCACTTACAGAAATGGATAGATCATCTAGACACACGGTCAATAAAGAAACAAGGGCCCTGAATGATACATTGGATCAGATGGACTTGACAGATATATTTAGAACTCTGCATCCCAAAGCAACAGCATATACTTTCTTCTCGAGTGCACATGGAACATTCTCCAAGACAGATCACATACTGGGTCACAAAACAGCCCTTCATAAGTATACAAGAATTGAAATCATACCATGCATACTTTCAGACCACAATGCTATTATGAAGCTTGAAATCAACCACAGGAAAAAGTCTGGAAAACCTCCAAAAGCATGGAGGTTAAAGAACACCCTACTAAAGAATGAATGGGTCAACCAGGCAACTAGGGAAGAAATTAAAAAATATATGGAAACAAACGAATCCAAATGCTTTGGGATGCAGCGAAGGCAGTCCTGAGAGGAAAATACATTGCAATCCAGGCCTATCTCAAGAAACAAGAAAAATACCAAATACAAGATCTGACAGCACACCTAAAGGAAATACAAGCAGAACAGCAAAGGCAGCCTAAACCCAGCAGAAGAAGAGAAATAATAAAGATCAGAGCAGAAATAAACAATATAGAATCTAAAAAAACTGTAGAGCACATCAACGAAACCAAGAGTTGGTTTTTTGAAAAAATAAACAAAATTGACACACCTCTAGCCAGGTTTCTCAAAAAGAAAAGGGAGATGACCCAAATAGATAAAATCATGAATGTAAATGGAATTATTACAACCAATCCCTCAGAGATACAAACAATTATCAGGGAATACTATGAAAAATTATATGCCAACAAATTGGACAACCTGGAAGAAATGGACAAATTCCTAAACACCCACACTCTTCCAAAACTCAATCAGGAGGAAATAGAAAGCTTGAACAGACCCATAATCAGTGAATAAATTGAATCGGTTATCAAAAATCTCCCAACAAATAAAAGTCCAGGACCAGATGGCTTCCCAGGGGAGTTCTACCAGACGTTTAAAGCAGAGATAATACCTATCCTTCTCAAGCTATTCCAAGAAATAGAAAGGGAAGGAAACCTTCCAGACTCATTCTATGAAGCCAGTATTACTTTGATTCCTAAACCAGACAGAGACCCAGTAAAAAAAGAGAACTACAGGCCAATATCCCTGATGAATATGGATGCAGAAATTCTCAATAAGATACTAGCAAATCGAATTCAACAGCATATAAAAAGAATTATTCACCATGATCAAGTGGGATTCATTCCTGGGATGCAGGGCTGGTTCAACATTCGCCAATCAATCAACGTGATACATCACATTAATAAAAGAAGAAATAAGAACCATATGATCCTGTCAATCGATGCAGAAAAGGCCTTTGATAAAATCCAGCACCCTTTCTTAATAAAAACCCTTGAGAAAGCGGGATAGAAGGAACATACTTAAACATCATAAAAGCCATTTACAAAAAGCCCGCAGCTAACATCATCCTCAATGGGGAAAAACTGAGAGCTTTTTCCCTGAGATCAGGAACACGACAGGGATGCCCACTCTCATCGCTGTTGTTTAACATAGTGTTGGAAGTTCTAACATCAACAATCAGACAACAAAAGGAAATCAAAGGCATCAAAATTGGCAAAGATGAAGTCAAGCTTTCGCTTTTTGCAGATGACATGATATTATACATGGAAAATCCGATAGACTCCACCAAAAGTCTGCTAGAACTGATACATGAATTCAGCAAAGTTGCAGGATACAAAATCAATGTACAGAAATCAGTTGCATTCTTATACACTAATAATGAAGCAACAGAAAGACAAATAAAGAAACTGATCCCCTTCACAATTCACAACCAAGAAGCATAAAATACGTAGGAATAAATCTAACCAAAGATGTAAAAGATCTGTATGCTGAAAACTATAGAAAGCTTATGAAGGTAATTGAAGAAGATATAAAGAAATGGAAAGACATTCCCTGCTCATGGATTGGAAGAATAAATATTGTCAAAATGTCAATACTACCCAAAGCTATCTACACATTCAATGCAATCCCAATCAAAATTGCACCAGCATTCTTCTCGAAACTAGAACAAGCAATTCTAAAATTCATATGGAACCACAAAAGGCCCCGAATAGCCAAAGTAATTTTGAAGAAGAAGACCAAAGCAGGAGGCATCACAATCCCAGACTTTAGCCTCTACTACAAAGCTGTCATCATCAAGACAGCATGGTATTGGCACAAAAACAGACACATAGACCAATGGAATAGAAGAGAAACCCCAGAATGAGACCCACAAGCGTATGGCCAACTCATCTTTGACAAAGCAGGAAAGAACATCCAGTGGAAAAAAGACAGTCTCTTTAACAAATGGTGCTGGGAGAACTGGACAGCAACATGCAGAAGATTGAAACTAGACCACTTTCTCACACCATTCACAAAAATAAACTCAAAATGGATAAAGGACCTGAATGTGAGACAGGAAACCATCAAAACCCTAGAGGAGAAAGCAGGAAAAGACCTCTCTGACCTCAGCCATAGCAATCTCTTACTCGGCACATCCCCAAAGGCAAGGGAATTAAAAGCAAAAATGAATTTCTGGGACCTTATGAAGATAATAAGCTTCTGCACAGCAAAGGAAACAACCAACAAAACTAAAAGGCAACCAATGGAATGGGAAAAGATATTTGCAAATGACATATCGGACAAAGGGCTAGTATCCAAAAATCTATAAAGAGCTCACCAAACTCCACACCCGAAAAACAAATAACCCAGTGAAGAAATGGGCAGAAAACATGAATAGACACTTCTCTAAAGAAGACATCTGGATGGCCAACAGGCACATGAAAAGATGCTCAACGTCGTTCCTCATCAGGGAAATACAAATCAAAACCACACTTAGATATCACCTCACGCCAGTCAGAGTGGCCAAAATGAACAAATCAGGAGACTAAAGATGCTGGAGAGGATGTGGAGAAACGGGAACCCTCTTGCACTGTTGGTGGGAATACAAATTGGTGCAGCCACTCTGGAAAACAGTGTGGAGGTTCCTCAGAAAATTAAAAATAGACCTACCCTATGACCCAGCAATAGCACTGCTAGGAATTTACCCAAGGGATACAGGAGTACTGATGCATAGGGGCACTTGTACCCCATGTTTATAGGAGCACTCTCAACAATAGCCAAATTATGGAAAGAGCCTAAATGTCCATCAACTGATGAATGGATAAAGAAATTGTGGTTTATATACACAATGGAGTACTACATGGCCATGAGAAAGAACGAAATATGGCCCTTTGTAGCAAAGGGGATGGAACTGGAGAGTGTGATGCTAAGTGAAATAAGCCATACAGAGAAAGACAGATACCATATGTGTTCACTCTTATGTGGATCCTGAGAAACTTAACAGGAACCCACAGGGGAGGGGAAGGAAAAAAAAAAGAGGTTAGAGTGGGAGAGAGCCAAAGCATAAGAGACTGTTAAAAACTGAGAACAAACTAAGGGTTGATGGGGGGTGGGAGGGAGGAAAGGGTGGGTGATGGGTATTGAGGAGGGCACCTTTTGGGATGAGCACTGGGTGTGCTCAAATTGGGAAACCAATTTGACAATAAATTTCATATATTGAAAAAAAATAAAATAAACTATTAAACTATTCCTCCCACTAATAAAATTAAACCAAATGCACTTGTAGCCAGGACTGAAACTTTTAACAGTCTAAGGCTTTATCTCTGCTACACTGATAGCACTTTATCATATTGTATATTTAACTCAAATTATTTCATACATCTATATTGATCTCAATACCAAATTTATTTTAAATCTCTTGTTGCCAGACATGCTAAAAAGTAGTGCAGATAAAGATATGATATGTAAGCATAAGGAAATAATTGGACCATGGGACAAAGGCCTGAGATCTACCTGTGGATCCATTATTTAGTTTATATGGCCCTCAAATAGTCCTGGAGTGTGTGGTCTTGCTTGATCTGCCCACCAAGCCATCTTATTGCATATATGATCAGCACTGAAGTTTCTTGGCTGCTTTTAATCTTTCTGTGTCACAGTTAATGTATCTATAATACAAAGAGAATGATATACTGAAGACAAGATCATAAATATTGAAATGTAAACACTGAATGTAAGATGTATACCATGGTCACTATCACATGAAAGATGCTGAGGTGACATGATCCTTCTATATCTGTCTCTCTCTCTAATCTCCTACAATGTCTCAGTATGTCAAAAATAGCCTTTTCTATTTATCTGTTCAACAGTCTCACCTTATTGAAACAGTATTAAGAAATACTATTAAACTATCAAAAGGTCATATATATGTGTATATATATATATACTTATATATATACACACACACATATGTGTATATATATATATATATGTATATATATACATACATATATATATATATATATATATATATATATATATACACTACATTGCCCTCAGTGATGATAAACACAATTATTTAGCCATGTTTTACAAACACTGTTTGATATGCTCCACATTTCCAGGAGAAGGCAGTATCCATTAGTTAAAAAAAGTTACTTATCCTTTGACAACAGATTGACAACACCTACATAATCAATTAATTTTATGAGCAGCCCTCAAGATATAAACCGTGACATATAATAAACTAAGCAGAAGTAAGACTGTTGTCTTGAAGAAGTATATATGACCTGAAGACAACAGAAAAAATAATACACAACAGAAGAATTATGCTACTTAATTGTGTTGCAATGACGTTGCTTTGAAAGACCGTTTGCAGTCCTGGATGTGGTAGACAAATAAATTGGCTTTCATTTCCATTGCTCTTCAGCAATGACATTGTAGCTGTAGCTATAGAAATGATGAAAGGAAAAATTAATGAATGTAAATTAAAAATTCTTTTTATGTCTATACTGATAATGTGTTTTTATTTTCCTTCCCAGCCCACCTAGAAGCACCTAGAAGCAACAGAGTCCTACACTTCTGCTTGATCTGTCCCACCTATGCTACTGTACCTTTGCACATCTGACATGGGGGTTTGGGGGATGGCATCACCCAACCTTTATCTTAGTAAGTGAGCTAAGAGGATTGAGTATGAGTTGGAAAAAGACAGAGAGAACCCGGCAAGGAAGAACGAGAGGTAGGAAGAGAGAGAGATGTCTGTAGCCGGTGGCATTATTTTATAATAGAACACAATAACCATTTATAGAGTAGGCATCCTTAGGAACTTCACACTAAAATCAATATGCCAGCTGTGAAATACAGCTCTGCTGCAGGCAGTTTTTTTTCCCAAGAAAAAAATTCTTAACAGATTTAACAAAAACAGAAAGCATATGAGTGAATTTATCCCCAGAGATTGAGTGGTTCCTAGGAACAGAATGTGTCAAGAAAATCACTAGCTGCCCATTATGCTATGCTTTAAGCATAAAAGGAAGCATGGCAGGAGGCATGGCAAGATGGACTGTCTCCTCCAGGATGGTCTGAACACATCAGTAAAAGCCCCATGTGCTTGGTTGGCCTTACCTCTGAGTTCCAGTCTCTCCCACCTTCACCCCTTAATACATCTACACACACACACACACACACACACACACACACACACACACACTCCCTTCATGGGGTTAATATTAAATGGCTCTTTAGATTTTGAAGTATTTACCTAATTCTAAAGCACTTTTATTGGCTTCCTTTGAATAAAGAAAACAGCTTGTGTTTATTTACACCCTTTGCCAGGTTAGGTTGACTGCATGGATATGTTTTCTTAGTTTTGATTTCATTAGGGATGGTACTACTTTTTAGATCCACTTGGAGGTACTAGAGAAATGGAAGGCATCACACACCACTGACAGAAGTATAACTATGGCCTTTTCTCAGAATTTGTGACTCAGGGTTGATCAATGTAAGCTAGTAGGACTGGCAAAAATTAGCAAGTTTTTACAGAATTAACAACCAGGCTGTCAGTACTTCAAAGAGGAGTAACACAACCCTTCCCAACCTGTCTAGATGGATTTTGTGGGTGAACAGACTCTGAGATAATAATGATGACAACCAATAATTTTGGACTCAAACTATGCATGTGTCACACACTTCTGTAAGGATGTTATGCAGGCTCTCTTTTAATAATATAACTTACTCCTGCAAGGTAAATGCTATGATTATTCCTTTTCTACAGTAGGAAGCAGAGGTACAATGCCCTCTAAAATGAAAGAGTGGAATGATTCTTCTTGTTCCACTGAGAAGACTTGAAGCTTAAAGCATTGTATAAACAACGTGAACAGGGTATGGATGCCACGAGAGAAATGAAAAAATAGAATGGGAACTGAAGTAAAATACTTAAAAATTCCTCCTAAAATAAACCTGAAAGGAAAATAAAAGGATTATTTCACAGTGGAAGATAAATGCAAAAAAATCACAATTGTACGACAGCCTCCTCTCATGGAGAAGCACAGGTTTCAGATGAAACAATATATTTACAGATGAATAATTGTTTCAAGATTTACTCTAAAAACTTAGTTTAGAATCATAGATATTATCGTCTTCCACAGAATATCACTTGTTGATACTTTCATGAGCTAATGACTCATCCGGATACATTTTATTCTTGACACATTATGAAAGATCTTTTGCAATCAATTAGAGATGGGTTTCTAATTCTTGACCCATGTGCAGTAACAGCCTGTTGTCAGGAGTTTTTTTTTTTTTATTTTTTTTTTTTTTTTTTTTACTTTCCTAATAAATAACAACTCAAGAACAAAAACAACAAAAGTAGCATACGAGCCAAAAAACACAAGATTTACACACACTCCACAGTCAGCAAAAGGACTCACCACTCCTAAGATTTTACACCTGGCAGTTTTATATATTCATTTATGCACCTGCCTAGTGTTTAAACACTCCCGTGGGTTAAAAAGACATTTTTACTCTAACATAAAAAAACTGATCTGATTTTATGAAGGAGGAAGAGGGCAGAGCGGTGGGAAGAACAGTGTCACTTTGTGATCTGGCATACAATGCTGCTTGTTCTTAGCTAGCCAAGGGGACTCTGACTTCAGAGAAAGAAGAATTATCAGTCCAGGTGGTAGGAAGTAAATTCAGAAGGACACCTGAGAATGTCTTGTGCCCCGAAGTCTCATTCAGAAACAACCCAGAGCAAGTGGAAATGGGTTAACCTTTGCTCAGTGAAGTTGGAGCCCTGACTGCTTTCCTGAGACACAGGGTGCAATTGATTCCTACCTGATGCTGCCAAAGACCTTTCCTGGATTTCAATCTCCTATCCCATGGCAGCACTGCTGAGGATGCGATCATCAAAAAATCAGCATAAATTAGTTTTTCCACATTTCTCAAGATTTTTTCCTGAAGTCACCTTAGGGCTTTGGTTTCAATACTTGATAAATATAGGAGACAAATATATCTATAGGTCCATTATATAACTGTATCTATCCATTATAGATATATGCAATATACTGATATATGCAATGTATACATGAAGGTCACAATCTCAGATTACAAATGCTTCAGTACTATGATTTTAAAATCGCACACATCTGACTAAAGATGAGAAAATGGTTTTGTACCTCCTTCACTTTCCAAAGAAGTGGCCACCAATATATTCAGCCAAGTTTGGGAATTTAAAACATAACGACAACAACAACTGATTTTCTAACACATTTTTTACATACATGTTAAAGGATGGTTTAACAAAACTTAAACATACCATCTAAAGAAAACAGAAACAATACCACCTCTCTCAAATAAGGAACATAAATAACCCTGACCCATATACTTCCCTTCATTTCCCAATGCATAAAATGTAGAAAAGTAGAGTCTTGGGTCAGTCCTACTTGCCTTGTTAGTAAAGTATAACACACACCCTGGACCATCTGCATAAGATTTCTATGACCAAATCATATTAACCAATATCCACTGAGTACATTACTCATTTGTAGTTTATGTAGCCATATATTATAAACATATGTCTTTGATTTTCAATAGTAGGAATATCTTTTCTGGGTTATTTTCTACTGAGAACTTATAAACTAGTTGGCCAGTAGATCCCATGCTGTATAAAGGAACACCATTACTGGGTTAGACTCAAGGTTCATAAACAACAGTATTTACTGCCAAAATCAGCTTCGAAAGACCTGCAATGAGGAACCTATTGCTGTGCTTTCCTGAAAAATACCATAGGGTTTATGGTATCCAAGCTTCGCCTAAGAGCCTTTTAGGGTTGTGTCAACCATACAGTTGTTCAGTTCTTTCAGGATTCCTTAATACTTCTCTGTCAGTATCCATTCTTGAAGCAATGGATGATATATATATATATATATTTTTTACCCTTTATTCCATTTTAAGAGAGAGAGACAGAGCATGAGCGGGGTAGGGGCAGAAACAGAGCAAGACACAGAATCTGAAGCAGGCTCCAGGCTCTGAGCTGTCAGCACAGAGCCCGATGTGGGGCTCGAACTCACAAACCATGAGATCATGACTTGAGCTGAAGTCGGACGCCTAACCAACTGAGCCACCCAGGCGCCCCAAAGCAGTGGAAGATTCTTAACACAAAACACACAAATAAAACATAGTGTGCAACTAAGCCTTTAGTGGTAATAATGTCCCTGTCTTTTTCTATGGAAGGGAGTGTCCTAAGAATGGTACTAAAGAAAGTTACTTCATCTCCAAAGAAACTTCAATTTTCATAGAAGTCACTAGGCCATCTCTCTTCCTTGCTGTGACTCAATCTCTGGCTTAAATACCTGCGTTTTTAGGAATTCCACAAACCATCTTAATATCTAGATCTCCTTCAAAAACAATGTTTTTCCCTTTGTTCCAGTCTTCCTAGACCTTTGGCTCTTGATTTGCCTTTCCTTTTGGTTCTTTTCATTTCAACTCTATTCTCCTACCTTCTCTGTGGCTTCTAAGTTGAAGTCTTTTGACTTTGTCTCTCCCAGTGCTTTTTCTGTTTTTTAGGGATCTCTCCAAGAAGTGCTCCTCTTAGCCACCATACTGGAAAAATTTATGCTCACACGGAATTAGCTTTTCTGGTACCAGCAACTATTTTATGTACTGGGTACTTACTTTTGAGTATTACAAAGTAGCATGAATAATTAAAGGGAGGCATCAACATTAAGGTTTGTATTTACAGTGATCTTGACTATGAAGTTGGAGACTGATGATAGATCAACTTGTGAAAGCAATATTCTCACTTACGATGTGGCAGTATATTATTATATTATTTTGTAAAGCATGGGCTTGGAAAACAGCAAGACCTCTATGTATGCCCATCTGGAGATGTTAACACCTCTAATCCTCAGTTTCTCTCCAACTGTGAAATAGGAATGATAGTATTTATCTCTCACGGCCATTAGTGAGCTTCCCACACAAATTTTGACACAAAATAGCATTTAAGTTAGATTAGCCAAAAATAATAATCTCAGCACAGAGAGAGTACACTTAAATAATACATTTAGAAGTAGAAATGCCTAAAACTCATTTGCTGATGTAATCAAAAAGGCTAATTGACTAAAAAGACTAATTGAGAGACATCATGAACTGCTAACTTGTGAGACAGTTTTTATGCAGCAACAGATAACTGAATCATTATTAATGAATTTAAAAATAGTTGAGAAAGTTTTCTCAGGAAAGGATCTAAGTAAATCAGAATGTGCAGCATCTTTGCCTGAAACACCTTTCAGCAGTAGTTGTCCCAAGTATTTTACATCTGTGGTTAGAGAGCTCTAGCTTATGGAAATCTTATAACTATGAAATAAAAAAGATTATCATAGGACTAAAAAGGAAAAAAAAACCCTTCATATCTAAAGATTTATGCTTTTACGATGTCTCTTATTAGAAGTCATAGCATGTGTGATAGTAACACCAAAACTGCAGTCCTTATTGGGCTTGACAGCTAAATACCAGTGTGTCCCTTTGGGATCTATTATAATTCCACTTAAAAACTGTAAGGTGCTTATAAGCAGATCTTAGTTTAACAGTGGTTTTTTTTTCTGTTTTTTTTTAAGTGACTTTCTCTGAGTTTAGCTTGAAGTGATACTTTATGAATTTTGTGGTTGTTTGGTCTTTATAGAGAGAGAGATTGAGCGATGCAGACAGAGACAGACATAAATCACTAAAGGTTGGCTTCAGAATGTCTCTAATCGTCTAATCTCCTGGAATTATAATTAGGAAAAACAGTTATTCTTAAAAGAGAAATGAAGCTGAGATAAAGCTGAATGCAGTTGTTAGAAGTGAGGGAGTTATCTGCTCGTTTTTAACTGTTCTAACTATGGTTCTCAATGACAGGTACGGTGAAAGGCAGAACATCAAAATAAGTTAAGGGAGAATACATTCAGTCCAATTTAAAATATCCGTATTAATGGTGGCACTACATACAGAAGATATTCAAAATGCCTTTTACTATGTAACAAGGCTTTTGGCTTTTGTCTGAACCTGAGAGATTTCACTGAGTTGACTTTAGTTAATAATTTCCACCATTTTTTTTTTCAAACTGACTAGGAGACTTTGCCAACAGTGAGGGTGTCAAAAATATTATAGACCATGATTTTCTTTTAATATAAATTGAGTAAAATTCATTTATTTTGATGGACAGTTGATGAATTTTGATGAGTGCACAGTCTTGTTATCTTTTACTACCATCAAGATACAAAAAATTCCCTCATGTTGTTCCTTTGTAGTACACTCTCCCCCCTACTCTCAGCCCAGGAAACATTGTTCTGTTTGCCATCCCTATAGTTTTGCTTTTTACAGAAGAGACCATGAATTTTAATCACACATCTTTTATCACATACAGATGATCAGTATTTAATGAGATAAAACAATATTTTTCACAAGTGCTGAGTTGCCTTTGGAGGAAAAATTTTCCTTTGTAGCTCCACCAAGCTGTGAGTTTTAGGTTAGAGTTGAAAAACCTTTATCGGGGATTAATTATTCTTTAAAATAAAAGAATCCTCTAACTCTGCAACAGAAGATTTGGAGCGGGTGGTACATGAAAGAAGTCACTAACAGCTAAAGGAAACCAGGGCCAGGGAGGTGTTCATACTTTAACATAGGCCATCTACCAGTTCCCTATGAATTTCACCTTTCCTCATTTTAAAGAAGAAAAAGGAAAAACTAAAGGAAAAGAAGAACAATAAGAGAAAGCAAAATAAGAATATAATATACTATGTGTTCATTCACGGATTCAATAAGAATTTAGTGAAACATTTACTATATAATATCAAGCGTTTTTCTAATTTCTTGGAAGAAAGCAATAAATTTAGAGAAATAGATGTCTCATGGAGTTGCCTTTTCTTTTCTCAGTATCGGCCATTTATTTACATTATTCTATTTTATATTTTAGTGGTCAGCTAATGATTTGGGCAGATAATGTGCTCAAAACCCTCAGACCCTATGTGTCTACTGGAGAGTTCATTTAAACCTCAGCCAGTTTTCCAATCTGTCTTGGCTTTAACTATACACCAGGATTTCGCAGTTCTCCTTGCATATGTGTGTAGTTTTCTATATCAGCCAGGTTTGGATGGCTTATGTATGTACTTCTCAAGTTTAAGCATTCCTCATTAAACTTCAGGCAGGTCTGACCCCAACTGTGACTGCAACTTATGGCTAGCAGATATATGAGTTTCATCTCTGTTTCCTAAAACTGGCAAATTTTACTGATAATGTCACTAATGTTAGTTTTCCACTTATTGGCTCCAAATAGAATCTACTCCCTTTACCAACATGATTGCTCATTTTCATGGCCAGTCCACCCTGGAAACATTCTAATTGCCTCAGAGGGGTAGGGTTGACTGAAGCAGTATCAGGAAAAAACAGAATAGACTTCAGTACTCTTCCCAAAACTGCTGGCAGTTTCTAAAAATGCATGCCTCTCAATTTATTTGTTTGATCATTTCCAGAGAACACAATAAGGCTGTTTTCAACTATTCTGCCTAATTTTATACTTTTTAATTTCCAGGAAAGAATTTGCCAACTTTTAAAAATTACTCTAGGTTGAAGTCTCCCCTTGCTCTTCCCCAGTTTCTTTTACTACCCCTGAAAAAGTTATGGTGGATAGGCTAAAACACATTTTTTTCATATTTCCCACTAAAGCAAGTCACATAAATTCTCCATTTTTCAAAATTCTTGCTGCGCTTTACAAATGATGCTTTTTAAAAAGGTGGTCAATATAAAAAAGTGAGTACTGTTGGAAGAAATTGTTGACGTCTTTACAGCTGCACCGACAGTCTCAATAAATTTTTTTTTCTACAGTTATGCAGCAAGGACACCTGTTGCAGTAATAATTTTTTTAAATTCCTATTTATTTATTGGTAGCATAGAGTAAAAATAACTAAGACATAAGAACCAGCTTATAGCAAATATTTATTTCCATATTCATTTGTTTATTTTCTGATAAAGTCATCCATAACTTGTGTTCCTTCATTATGTGTTTCAATCTGAGGTGTCCGTTTTGCTCTGACAATGGATAATTGTGATACCTGCCTTATAATGATTATTTGCTAAGTTAGTTTTCTCTGAATGATTTTATTTATGTTTTGAAAATAATATATGATTTTCATTATATTAATCCCTCATTTAAAGTCATCCTTGTTTACTGAATCCAATATTTTACTCTTTGTGCTATCTTAAATTCATTTGCTTACCAGCTGCAAATTTATTAATGAATTTTAAATTTATTAAGTTGACTCCAATGACAAAATTTATGCAAATCAAAAAGTTACCGGTATATTTTCAGTATTATTTAGGGCATTATTATTTAGGGCAATATTATAAGAATCATCTGAGGCTAAAATTAACAACTCAGACAACAGCAGATATTGGCAAGGATGCGGAGAAAGAGGAACACTTTTACACTGCTGGTGGAATACAAACTGGTGCAGCCACTCTGGAAAAAAGTATGGAGGTTTCTCAAAAAATTAAAAATAGAGCTCCCTCTGACCCACAATTGCACTACTAGATATTTATCCAAAGGATACAAAAGTGCTTATCTGAAGAGGCACATGCACCCCAATGTTTATAGCAACACTATCAACAATAGCCAAATTATGGAAAGAGCCCAAATGTCCATCGACTGATGAATGGATAAAGAAGATGTGGTGTGTATACACACACACACACACACACACACACACACACACACACACACCACACAGAGGAATATTATTCGACAATGAAAAAGAATGAAATCTTGCCATTTGCAACAATATGGATGGAACTAGAGTGTGTTACGCTAAGTGAAAGAAGTCAGAGAAAGACAAACATCATATGATTTCACTCATATGTGGAATTTAAGAAACAAAACAGATGAACATAGGGGAAGGGAAGCAAAAATAAGATAAAAAAAGAGGGGGAGGCAAGCCATAAGAGACTCTTAAATATAGAGAACAAACTGAGGGTTGCTGGAGGGGTGTTGGGTGGAGGGATGAGTTAAATGGGTGAAGGGCATTAAGGAGGGCACTTGTTGGGATGAGCACTGGGTGTTATATATAAGTGATGAATCACTAAATTCTACTCCTGAAATTATTATTATACATATTAAATAACTTGGATTTAAATAAAATTTAAAAAAATCATCTGAGACTAAGAGCTAGGGATATGTAATTGGGAAGCAAAGCAATCTGGCAAGGGGAATGTAATTTGAAATATCCTGAGGCACACTAATTAAAACAGAGGATACTCTTTTCTTCATGATGCAGAGTGAACTAAGAAAACTAATAAACATGTTATATGTGTGTGTACACATTTATATTTACATATGTGTGTGTACCTATGTATGCATTAGCAAGGCTTACCAAAGAAAAAAATTAAAGGCTCAACTAAGATAACTAATAAATGTTATACATGTATGTGTATATAGATATACATGGATGTCTTAATTTGCAACCAAAAAATCGCAAAAAAATTTTGAAAAAAATTTGTGCCAAACCCTTCTCTATATTACAACTTGTAAAAATAATAATAAGGTCAGGAAAATTTTAAGACAATAGGGAAATAATAATGAAAGGTACTTAAGAAAAGAGGTCACCTGGGTGACTCAGTCATTTAAGCATCCAAGACTGGATTTTGGCTCAGGTCATGATCTCACTGCTCCTGGGATCGAGTCCCACATTAGACTCTGCACTGACAGCATGGAGCCTACTTGGGATTCTCTCTCACCATCTCTCTCTCTCTTTCAAAATAAATAAATAAATAAATATTTTTTAAAAGAAGAAGAAAATAAGATGGCTTGTATATGCTTACGCTAAAATGAAAATTTAAAAAGTTGATTGCATCAATTATAGTGCCCCTCCGCTGAGCAAAATAACACAATTGGAGAATCAAGTTCTCACAAAAGAAATGGAAACTAAAATGTAAATGTTTCGGGAAAAGTGAAAAAGACAAAAATGGGTTAAAAATCTTAAAATTAGGATAAGAACAAACAAAACACTATTAAAACTTCTAAACAGGGGAATACATCATTTTTCCAGAATATGTTTGGCCACAATACTTTCAGAAGCTTTCAAAGATACAAGTTTGCAAACCAGACCTAGTATTATTAGAAAAGTTAGCATCTACCTCTTCAGTAAATAAAACTTTGAAACCAAGATGAAAAAATATTATCTTAGTTAACTTTGCCCTACATAGAGTTTTACAATGGTTACTTTTTGTATACTTTTTAATGTTACTTTTCTGTAAAGTATAAAGTCTTATCCATCTAATTCAATTAGCATATGTGAAATGTCACTGATCCTTACTCTACAGGATAAGATAGCTTAGATCAGGGGTTGGCCAGAATTCTCTGTAAAGAGCCAGTGAGTAAATATTTTAGACCTTGTAGGCAAACAGGGAAAAATGAGCAACTGTTCTCACTCAAAAGCTGACAGCGTTTTTAAAAATGTACATTACATTTGAAAATGTAAAAACTACTCTTCACACACATATGCTACAAAAAGAACTGGCAGGCCAAAGTTTGCTGACCTCTGAACTAGATCTCTTTGAAATATACTATGACAGAGGGCAAGGAAGTCAATACCTGAAAGGTATTGCAAAATATTAAACTTATATTGTTGTCTGCAATATGAACTGTTTCTGATTGTCTTTTCTGATCAGAGTAGAAAAGAATGCATTCCTCAGTACATCTGCCAAATGCAATGCCAAATTGCTCTAACAAAGATATCACATCTGGAATGGCAGTTGCAATTAAGGCTACTACTTGATAGAGTATGTAGGAGTCTACTTTCATCCTCCAAGATCTATATGACTTCTGCAGTGGCCATAATGATGTATTAAATGGAGAAAAAAATGGAGGCCTGATGGGGACTATTTTCCCTGCATCTTTAGATCTTTCAGGAAAGAAAGATCTAATCTCCTCCATGCTCCTCCCTACAATATTATTTTTGATTTATTACCTTGGCTGGGGAAGAGGGATAGTTTTAGAGGTTCCCCCTTCGCCTTCCCAAGCATGATAGCTCATCTCCACAACTTAGGTACCAAGTGTATCAAAAACAAATATGCATTCTGGGATTGCATCAATACTAACACACGAGTGTATGTATCTTTTGGAAGCTTTATAATAAGCTTAACATAGGCCAGGATGCCAGGATTCAATCTGTAACTGAAACTCACATGCTTCCATTATAATAGGTAGCCATGATGACACTTTGGTTCTCTGGGTTTCAACTCGGACCCTGTACGTAGAGGTCCCTGAAATGTTTGGGTATTTCTCCTTCCCCAGTGTACAGTTACCCAAGTTAATGGCCACAGAGATCTTTGGGGAAAAGCTGAGGAAATCATTACCATTTATAATTACTGAGGTATTACAGGTTCCTTTTCCCTGGAGAAAAGGCTTCCTCTTCATTCAGTGAGTTCCCAATGTGAAAAGTATCTTAGGAAAGGAAAATGGGAAAGAGAGTGATATTTTATTGGAGTAACTCCCCTCAGGCTCCTGAAATCCCATCACTGATATCTTCCTACAGTATAAGATTAGGTGTACTCTTGTTGGATGGTCATATCTTTTTTTCCCTTGACTACTGTGTTCCATCAATCATTTTCACAACTTTCTGTGAGTCTGCCCCATTGGCTGGCACCCTGATCCTTTCTTTCTCTACATAATGGTGCCCACAAAGCTTCCATTAATTAAGCACTGTTCCCTGGCCTCTAAAGATTCCAAGTTCTATTATTCTCATTACTTTCAGTGAGCCTAGGTATGTCACAGCCTCTACTACCACCAGCCCTGGTTTATGAAGAAAAGCCATCAGGGCATATTTTAAGTGATGCCGAAGCAAATCCCTGTCACTGGCTTTCTACCAGTCTTGTTTTTCTCAAGTTCTGATGCACATGTCAAACCTCTGTCAGTTAATCAGTATATGTCTATCTACATACTTCTCTTCCACAATCAGGTATATTGCCTGAAGTCTTACCCATTAAAAGATTTTCCTTCCTTCAGAACCACATTCTTAATGGATCTGAACTACAGCAGTATTTCTCTTCTGCCTGATTCTAACATATCATGTACACCTGTTGTAAACCAGGCTTCCTATCTTTCTCTGTCAGCCTGTCAAAGTACATCTCACGATAACATGTGTAGATAGAACAATGGTGAAAAACACAGCAGGAATAAGTACCATGGAAGACTGTGACAGAAGCTGATGTCTTTTTTTTTTTTTTTACTTATAAGGAGGTTATCATTGTGTTTTTTACACTTTGTGAACAACCCAACACAAGAATCCCAGCATGAGACCTTGAATAGCCAAAGCAATCTTGAAAAAGAAAAACAAAACTGGAGGTATCACAATTTTAGATTTCAAGTTATATCACAAAGTGGTAGTATAAAAATAGCATGGGACTTGCATAAAAATAGACATATGTCAATGAAATAGAATAGAAAACCCAGAAATAAAACCACAGTTATACGGACAATTAATATTCAACAAAGAAGGAATGAATATGCAATGGGAAAAAGACATCTCTTCAACAGATGGTGTTAGGAAAACTGGACACCTACATTCAAAAGAATGAAACTGGACCACTTTCTTATATACACAAAAATAAACTCAAAATGAATTAAAGACTTACATTTGAGACTTGAAACCACAAAAATCCTAGAAGAGAACACAGTAATTTCTCTGACATCAGCCATGGCAACATTTTTCTAGGTATGTCTACTGAGGCAAGGGAAATAAATGCAAAAATAAGCTCTTGTGACTACATCAAAATAAAAAGTTTCTGCACAGTGAAGGAAACAACCAACAAAACTAGAAGGCAACCTATCGAATGGGAGAAGATATGTGCAAATGACATATCTAACAAAGGGCTAGTATCCAAAATATATAAACAGTTGATACAACTCAACACCCAAAAACCAAATAACCTGATTTAAAAATGGGCAGAAGACATAAACAGACATTTCCCAAAGACATACAGATGGCCAACAGACACATTGAAAAGATGCTCAACATCAGTCACCAACAGCAAATCAAAATTACAATGAGCTATCACCTGTCAGAATGGCTAAAATCAACAACAAAAGAAACAACAAGTGTTGGTTAGGTTGTGGAGAAGAAGAAAACCTCTTGTACTGCTGGTAGAATTGCAAACTGGTGCAGCCATTGTGGAAAACCGTGTGGACATTCCTTTAAAAATTAGAAACAGAACTAACTTATGATCCAGGAATCACAGTACTTGGTATTTACCCCTCCAAATTCAAAACTAATTTCAAGAGATACATGCATGCCTATGTTTATTGCAGCATTATTTATAGTAGCCAAACTATGGAAGCAGCCCAAGTATTCACTGATACATGGATAAAGAAGATGTGATATATATAAACAATGGAATATTATTCAGCCATTAAAAAAGAATGAAATCTTGCCATTTGCAACAACATGGATAGAACTAGAGAGTATAACACTGAGTGAAATAAGTCAGTCAGAGGAAGAGAAATACAATACGATTTCACTCATATGTGGAATTTAAGACAAAAAAAAAAAGCAAAGAAGGAAAGAAGAGAGAGAGAAACAAACCAAGAAACAGACTCTTCACTATAGACAACAAATTGATGGTTACCAGAGGGGAGGTCAGTGGAGGCATGGGTGAAATAACAAATGGAGATTAAAGAGTAATTTAACATGATGAATAAATAAATATAATAAAAAATACTTCAAAAATGTTTTTAAAAAAAGGAATCACAGCATGAGTACTGCTCTCTGGGACTATTTCTGAAAGCAGAACTTGACAGGAACTCGGGGTATAACTAGAAAACAGAAATCAACTTGAGTATTAAAATAGACTCACTCTAACTTAGGGAATTGGTTGTATATATTATGGAAACATTGGGAACCAAGCAAGGGACATAGGAGTATATCCATCAATAAATCCAATTACCTGAACTGTCATTGAACTTAGATTTTTTTTATCCATTTTCAGGAATATTATATAGGCTTATTTAGAACATTTTTAAGTGGACTTTCTGATAATATTTCAAGATTTTACAGATTTTTATGCCTTGTCTCATAAAGCAATGACTCAAAATCTTGATTTCTAAGGAATTCCATTGGAAAACATATTTAACATCAGGTTTCTTCTTTATAAATGTCTAATCTTAATTATTAGTATATATTTATCTCTGGATAAGTCCCAAACTTACAGAATTGACTTTATCTGACAAAATCAGTCTGAAAAAACTGGTGTCAGCTGACTAACAGAAAGAAAAAACATATTAACTATTCATCTCAAACTCCTATTTCACATGTCTGTTATTTGCATACAACTTTAAATTCAAATTTAGCATACCATTTGCAAAATTGGCTATTTGGACCTTTTTACATTCAAACCTGTTGTAAGCTATTATTAATGCATTTACAGCACACTAGCTAACAATGGCACCTTGATAAATTGTAATCAGCATTAGCTAATTTTCTTTTCTAAGAGCTATAACTTCTACAAACCTATGGATATTGATCATTAGCACAATGATCCATGTCACAAGCATCTCCATTTATCACGACCTCATTTTCATTAATGGCATTAGTAAACACTTTAATTCACTTCCTCAAGTCAACAGGATGTAATAGAGCTTTGTAAATAAATTCAAGGTTTTAGAGGAAAGTGAGAAGTATTTTATATCTACTCTAACGGTTACACAAAATCTTACATGTTATATGAGGCATCATTCACAGGAAGGATATCACAATGTATGCTAGATATTTAAAGAAGCCATTTCAACCTTTAAAATTGATGGTTCCCTCTTAATGGTACCTACAAATATGTTATAAATAAAGCATTTTTTCCTTAAATGTAAACTGATTGCAAAGCATATGTGTCACATCTTGGAATAACTCTTTCCAATCCACAGTGTGAATAAACTCATAGTAAGAATGATTTTTTTTTTCATAGGAAGTGGTTTTTTTTTTCATCATGGGTAATCCGAGAATGTTAAATCATTTCAGTACATACATCTCAGATGTCTGTAGAGAGGGAGGCTTCTGCTTAGAGTATTAGAAAAGGAATTGTATTTCCTTTCACCACTGAAGAGAAGGGAGGAAAATAGAATATGATTTATGGTAAAAAAAAAAAAAATTAGAAGCCCATATCTAGGTACACCTCAGAACTATCATTTTTATTCCTATCACAGTGCTTATTATTATGTGGTATACTGTTAGCAACAACTGATGAAAATACTATGCTATGATAGCCTAATAACTAAGATATGGTTTATACCCAAAAGGAAGCATAGTTACAGAGAGAGGGTTTTAAAATGAGTATGTTCACATGCACTCAGTTTTAGAGACATCTTTATTTTACCTGTCTTCCATCTAGAATATTTATGGAAATTTAGTTCATGGTTCACCACACCTTGAAATTGTTTAAATTCCACAACTGACCTGACAGAATCCAAGATTGGAAAAGCAGGAATAGAAAAGAGAAATACATGATACAATAAGCAATATGTCTGACTAGAAAATTCACTACAGCCTCCCTATTCAGATAACATTGGTAAACGCAGCATTGACATTAGGTAATTTTTATATTTTCATACATTCTTAACTTTGATCGCAAAGTAACTGCTATTGAATATAATGACAATATTCATAAGTAAACAATAAAAACTTTCTTACTGTTTTTCATCTATGCATATGTGTACTATAATGGATAGGCTATGTAGAATGATAGCTAACTGCATGGGTCCTGGAAGCCGACTAACTTCAACCACTTACACGATTTTGAGCAAGTTACTTATCCTCTATTGACTATTTTTCTCAAATGCAAAATGGGGATAGTGATATACTTACCTTATAGGTTTGTTATGGGGATTACATGAGTTAATATATCTGAAGCCCTTAAGAAATGCCAAAAATGTAAAAGGAACACTGAGTGTACAAACATTACTACTTTCTCTTACGTGTATCTCTGGGAAATTACATGACTGAGGGTTGCTTGTGTTGATCAAAAGAAAGCAGTACCTTTGATCATGAATCCATCTGTATACACAAAGCACTTGATATGCTGTTAAATATTAATTTGGATATAAATATAGAAAACAGGTTGGTGGTTGGTTGTTTGAAGCAGGGGGTAGGAGGTAGGTGAAATGGGTGAAGTGAGTCAAAAGGTACAAAATTACCAGGTAATAAGTCATGGGTACACAATGTACAGCAGGGTGACTATAATACTGTATTGCATGTTTGAGAGTAGCTAGCAGAGCAAATCTTGAAAGTTCTCATCACAAGAAAAAATTGTGTAACTGTATTGTGATGGATGATAACTGGGGGGATGTTAATTACTGTGGTGATCATTTTGCAAAATATACAAATATTGAATCATCACACTGAATAATTGAAGTTAATATAATGTTATATCAACTATACCACCATAAAAATTTAGTATATTCATTTTAGCTATTACTTTAGTAGGTTTTGGTGTCACCTGTTTTATTATATTATATTCATCAATTATTTGGTATATTATGATGTGAATGCTCTGGAAAGAGAAATATTACATATATGAGGTTTTTATATAATGACCTTTCAGGATCGTCTAGTGAAATGACTTATTTCATAATGTGTCTTCTCTAATTTATGAGACCAAACTTTGTTTCAGATGACAAATTAGACGTAGGGAAAAACTAGGTGTCTAAGCTCTTCATGAAATCCATGGTCCTAAGTATATCCAATGATTACTGAGCCACATTTGTTTGGTTTTGGGGGCAGGATATGAGCATAATGACATAATGATAAAAACATTTTTAAAAGTTTATTTTATTCGTGAATATGCTCAATAGTGTAAAATTAAGCAGTTTCTTGAAAAGAACAAATACAAGTAAATCACTTCATGTGATCACTTTTTCTCAAACATGTGGAGCATCTACTAATCTGGGGGTACAATATTTTGCTTTTACATGATTGTAATTTCCTGCGTTGTGTTTAATTTTGTTCTAATATAGTTTGGCACATAACTGATGTCAAATTTCAGTCATTTTTATAGAAAATAAGACAATGTATTCTCATTAACAAAGTCATTTCTTTTGTCATAATATTCTATCAGAGAACAGTATTTGGCCCTCTTTTAATCTCCATATGACACTGGATTGTCTTCACCATTTAAAACCTCTTAGTGAATACCATTCACTTGAAAATATCAATTTCAGAAAATAGAATTGTATTGCCATATTTACATTGGACATTTACTTTTAGATTGGCAATATAAGTCATTATGTTCAATAATGGCCCCTTCATAAAACTTTGTTTTAGCTATACATTTCTTTTTGCACATGAAAACTTGTGGCTAGTTGTGTGTGTGTGTGTGTGTGTGTGTGTGTGTGTGTGTGTACTCCTGGTGCATCATTTTCATGTTCTATCTTGATGTGCTGCACTGGGATGATGGTATATGACCCAAGGGAGTTAAAGCATTAACTAATCCACTCTAGGTCTTCAAATTGCTCATATTGGGAACGGCAAGCTCTCTATAAAATAAAGGTACTAGGCCTTTATATTGTCATATTTGCAAGTATAATTTATGCAAGGAAAAATAGCAGTTAACAGTAAAAGTAGATGTGCCATAGCAAGTTCTCTAATATTGCCCACATTCTCTAAATTAAATATCTACAGCAAGTTCTCAGAAAATTGCTCAAATTCTCAAATATTCTCCACATATTACAGTTTTTCTCAATTTGTCTTGCTACTGTTTTTGCACAGCAGAGATTTTTAGTATTTCTTTCTTTCCCTTCATCCCTTTCTTTCTCTCTAAATAGAAACGGCTTTACTCAGAGTTTATTCTCCAGACTGTCCTCACTAAGTCTGAGCTTGAATAAAGAGAACATTTTAAGTGTTTTTATTTTTAAGTTTTTGCTTTCTATGGTGGCCCATAAAGTATGTAACACTGTGATAACATGAATAATACTCCCAAAGATGTCCATATCTTAGATCCCAGAACTTGGGAATATGTCACCTTCCATGTTAAAAAGACTTTGTAGATATAGTCAAATTAAGCATCTTGAGATAGGAAGATAATACTGGGTGATCTGCATAGGTCCAATGTAATCACAACAGTTATTGTAAGAGGAAGGCAGGAGAATCAGAGTCACAGAAAGAAAATGTAAGGGTGGAAGCTAACATCAGAGATGAGAGAAGATGCTATGGTGCCAGCTTTAAAAAATGAGGAAGGGGGGGCGCCTGGGTGGCGCAGTCGGTTAAGCGTCCGACTTCAGCCAGGTCACGATCTCACAGTCCGTGAGTTCGAGCCCCGCGTCGGGCTCTGGGCTGATGGCTCGGAGCCTGGAGCCTGTTTCCGATTCTGTGTCTCCCTCTCTCTCTGTCCCTCCCCCGTTCATGCTCTGTCTCTCTCTGTCCCAAAAATAAAATAAACGTTGAAAAAAAAAAAAAATGAGGAAGGGAACATGAACCAAGAAATGTAGAGGGCCTCTAGAAGCTGGGAAAGATCGGGAAGAGATTCTCCCCTAGAGCTTCCACAAAGAATACAGTCCTGATGATCCATTTTAGACTTCTGACCTACATAACTATAAGATAATAAATACACATTTAGTATCTTCTCACTTCTCTATCGTCCCAATCTGACATCTCAAAGAATCATATTTTTCAGGGGGTATAAAGCTCCTCCAACTCCATGATTTCCTTTATGTACTTACAACTGGTAGAGAGATGAGAAATACCAAAAGAATACTAAAGATTACTAACAAGATAAAGACTAAAATAAACTGTAAAAATATACAAAATAGCAAAAGTGTGTCTGTATGTTCCATAGCTTTACTGAAATTTGTCAGGGCAGGTGGCACATATAAAAACATTTCTTTAAAAGGCATAATCATTAATCTTATTTCCTGATTTAGATGTGTTCCATAGAAGTAGCTACTACCCAGTATTGATTAATCCATTGTGAAATTTGATTACTATAATTATAAAATTCTGAATCTAAAAAAAGGGACATGATACTTATTACAGTATGTAATAATATATATAATAATAATTGTACTAATAACAGCATTTAAAAATAAATACTGAATACATACTTCATGCCAGTGGTTTTCATATATTGTGTCCTTTACTTCTCACCACAAATGTCTGAGATACATAACTACTAGCGACTTTTATGAAAGAAGGAACTGCAGCACAGTACCTTGCCTAAGTCAAATTCACTTAAATTTTGAATGTACTTGGTATGTAAATGACAATTGTCACAATATATTTATAGGATGCTTACTTTATTTCTGAAGGACTATTAATATATCTAATGATTAACCAAAACTAGAATGTGTTAATTTAAAATTTTTATTTTTAAAGTAATGGGGTGAGAAGTATTTGTCTATGCAGTAATTGTCTATTTTAACTATCTTCATTCCTAATGACAAAGTTGTTTTGAATGTAACATAACATACCATGTTCTTTTATTGTCAGTCAATGACATTTAACAGAATGTGGTAACGATGGAAATGACACAGCCTAGAGGGAAGGAGAGGCAAACGAATTATTTAAACCTGCTTTTTTCTAGGGGTGCCTGGGTGGCTCAGTCGGTTAAGCATCCGACTTCTGATCAGGTCATGATTTCACAGTCTGAGTTTGAGTCCTGCGTCAGGCTCTGTGCTGACAGCTCAGAGCCTAGAGCCTGCTTTGGATTCTGTGTCTCCTTCTCTCTCTGCCCCTCCCGTGCTCATGCTCTCTGTCTCAAAACTAAACAAAAACATTAAAAAAATTTTTTTAAACCTGCTTCTAAGTAAAAACAAATAACAATGTTTTGAGTAAGTTTTATCTAAATAACAGTAGTTTGCTATTATTTTATGATTTTTTATGATATAATGTATGTCTAAACTATAATATGACTGAAGAGACGCCTATCAGATGACAGTAAGTAAGGGAATCCACTCACGTGAATCCCTCCCGCAGACTCCTATTCCCACTTTGCCTGTTCATCAACATTACCTAGAGTAGCTGCCAAGCAAGCGCATTTCCACAGGGAATTTGTCATCTGTTTTCGTTAATGTTTTGCCTGCTGCTTTTACTGGCTTGGCAGCCATGCTAGACAGTGACTTCCAGTTATTTTTTTTTATGATAATTAAAAAAAAAGTTGTAAACTATCAGTTCTCATCCATCACTGTATTGTCATGAACCACTGTAGCCATGTACCTCATCTAATCCATTCTCCAGCCTTCAGGCAAGATTATATTTAAAAAAAAAAAAAAAACAAAAACAAAAAACACAGCAGCCCCAGATCTATTGGATATTTAATCTGTTTCAAAAGCTCTAAGGAAAGACTACTGAGATGCTTGGCATTCCTTCAATGGCCATATGCCAATTTGATTGTCTTGATTATTTTATGATCTTGGTAAATATTTAATATTTGTGCTGGTTTTTAGTCAGTGGTGATAGAAATAGGTTGGATGAAAAAAAAAATTACACCTAAAAAAGGAATTGTGAAGACAATCAGATTATTATCTGGTTTTGAAGTAAAATCATGTGATAGCTTAAGAGAGATATTGTGAGTCACCAAAGATAGCTGAAAAGGAAATGGATACATTGGAGTGGCCATTGCCAAATATTAAACAGTTAGTTTTAAACATAATTGTAAGGAGCGCCCAGGTGGCTCAGTCGGTTAGGCATCCAACTCTTGATTTCGGCTTAGGTCATGATCTCAGGGTTCGTGAGTTTGAGCCGCTCATTGGGCACTGGAGTTGACAGTGCAGAACCTGCTTGGCATTCTCTCTCTTCTCCCTTCTCTCTCTCTGTCCCTCCCCCACTTGCACTGTCTGTCTTTCAAAGTAAATAAATAACTTAAAAAAATTAAAAACTTCATAAAAAATACTGCACATACAATTTTCCATGGGTTCTCACAGGATAAATTTTTGTCAAACTACATTATAATTTTTTTTAAGTACAACTAGTGCCCTAATTCATTGGCTAATAAATCCTTATTCCTAAAAACACTTAAATATAAGTTTGGCTACACAAACACTGGAGTCATGCTGCCATACAGTGGTTGGTGTTACAATTATGTGCGTAATATTATGTGGTCAAATTGCCTAAAGTAGATTGCCTAGATTGCCTCAATTCTTTAATCATCCCTTTATATCTTTTATGTGATTTTGATGTCCCTCCCACTAAGTGGGTGGTATATGCTTTCCACACCTTGTCTTTGAGTTCAACCACGTGACTTGCTGTGGCCAATGGGATGTTATCAGGTACTAAAAATGTGTGTGCAACTGGGCTATGACCCATGCAATTCTGACATGTTTCTGATAAGACCTTCTCTGGATAGTTTCTGCTCCTCAGCTAGAACCACAGAATGAACACACATACAACACATGCAGAGAACACATGTGCCCAAACTTCCTCTAGAGAAAGCCCACCCAGATCCATCCCTTGAATCACAGACATTTAGCCATGTCCAGATGACCGATGCTAACCCACAAACTCATAAACCAAATGAATTAATGTGACTGAGATTTTGTAGTTCACAGTGGGACTTTACTGTGGCAAAATAAAATGGATACACTGCCTTCCCATGATTTCTGTTTATTACTTGAGTAACTATAATCTTAATATCTGGTTTGCATTTTTAGGTATTTGTTAAAAACATGAATGAACTAAAATATTACATGAAAATTCCAGAGTAGTATTATTTCTGCATGCGTTCTTCTAGAAGAAAATTTCTTTTTTGTGTTTTTAAGTTTCTTTATTTTGAGAGAGAAGTGGGGAAAGGGGAAGAGAGAGGGGGAGAGAGAGAGAATCCCAAGCAGGCTCCACATGGACGTGTGGCTCAAATCCACAAACCTCGAGATCATGACCTGAGCTTAAATCAAGAGGCTGACACTTAACTGAGCCACCCAGGGGCCCCTGAAAGAAAATTTCTAATTATGATTTAGCAGAAAAATTAAGACAATATTAAAACTGTTGACTTTTATATGTTCTGTTTAAATTATTAAAGACAATTTATATTCACATTTCTGTTTTCAAGAAAATCCTATGATATATAGTTAGGATACAACCTTCAAAGTTTATTTGAGGAAATTATTTTTATCTTGCTATTGTTGTTATAAATTTGATTTATAGTTAATTTCATTAGTTCCTTTTTGTATTTGGTTTTAGAATGTGCATTTTGGGTCCTGTTTAAGAAATCTTCCTGGGGCTCCTAGGTTGCTCAGGTGGTTGAGCGTTCAACTTCG
The DNA here is from genome assembly GCF_023721935.1 of Panthera uncia. Lineage (NCBI taxonomy): Eukaryota > Metazoa > Chordata > Mammalia > Carnivora > Felidae > Panthera > Panthera uncia. The sequence goes on along the minus strand of NC_064816.1, from coordinate 137,348,056 downwards.
GCTCAGGTCATGATCTCACGGTTGGTGGGGCTCACATGGGGCTTGCATAGGTCTCACATGGGGTTCCCTGCTGTCAGTGCAGAGCCCAGTTCCGCTTCCGATCCTCTGTCTCCCCCTCTCTCTGCTCCTCCCCCGCTCATGTTCTCTCACCCACTCTCTCAAAAATAAATAAACAGTAAAAAAATAAATAAAAAGAAAGAAAGACAGATTTTCCTGACCTCACAGAGATACTGCCCTATATTATCTTCTAGAAGGTATACTGATTTACTTTCACATTTTCATCAACAATCCTCTTTTTTTTTTAATGTTTATTTATTTTGAGAGAGAGAGAGAGAGAGAGCATAAGCAGGGGAGGAGCAGAAAGAGAGAGGGGGAGATAGAGAATCCCTAGCAGACTCCACACTGTCAGTGCAGAGCCCGATGCAGGGCTCTTTCAGGATTGCTTTGGCTATTTGGAGTCTTTTCTGGTTCCATATAAATTTTAGCATTGTTTATTCTAGCTCTGTGAAGGACGCTGGTGTTATTTTGATAGGGATTGCATTGAATATGTAGATTTCTTTGGGTAGTATCGACATTTTAACAATATTTGTTCTTCCAATCCATGAACATGGAATGTTTATCTATTTTTTTGTGTCCTCTTCAATTTCTTTCCTAAGTTTTCCATAGTTTTCAGTGTATAGATTTATGACCTCTTTGGTTAGGTTCATTCCTAGTTATTTTATGGGTTTTGGCGCAATTGTAAATGGGATTAAGTCCCTGATTTCTCTTTCTGTTGCTTCCTTACTTGTGAATAGAAATGCAACCAATTTCTGTGCGTTGTTTTTATATCCTGTGACTTGGCTGAATTCACGTTATCACTTCTAACAGTTTTTTGGTGGAGTCTTTGGGTTTTCCACATAGAATATTGTGTTGTCTCTGAAGGGTGAACATTTGATTTCCTCTCTGCCAATTTGGATGTCTTTTATTTCTTTGTGTTGTTTTTTGATTGCTGAGGCTAGGATTTGCAACACTATGTTGAAAACAGTGGTGAGAGTATACATCCCTGTCATGTTCCTGACCTTAGGGGGAAAATTCTCAGTTTTTCCCCACTGAGGATGATATTAGCGGTGGATGGCCTTTATGATCTTCAGAGATGATCCTACTATCCCTACTTTCTTGAGAATTTTTATCAAGAAAGGATGCTGTATTTTGTCAAATGCTTTTTCAGCATCTATTGAGAGGATCATGTGGTTCTTGTCCTTTCTTTTATTAATGTGACATATCACATTGATTGATTTGTGGATATTGAACCAGCCCTGCATCCCAGGAATAAATCTCACTTGATCATGGTAAATAATTCTTTTTTTAAAATTTTTTTTAATGTTTATTTATTTTTGAGACAGAGACAGACCATGAACGGGGGAGGGTCAGAGAGAGTGGGAGACACAGAATCCAAAACAGGCTCCAGGCTGTGAGCTGTCAGCACAGAGCCCAATGCGGGGCTCGAACTCACAGACCGCAAGATCATGACCTGAGCCGAAGTCAGATGCCCAATCGATGGAGCCACCCAGGCGCCCCAGTGAATAATTCTTTTAATGTGTTGTTGGATCCAATTTACTAGTATCTTGTTGAGAATTTTTGCATCCATGTTCATCAGGGAAACTGGTCTGTATTTCTCCTTTTTAGTGGGATCTTTGTCTGGCTTTTGCAATCAAGGTAATGCTGGCCTCATAGAATGAGTTTGAAAGGTTTCCTTCCATTTCTTTTTTTTTTGAAGCAGCTTCAACAGAATGGGTATTAACTCTTCTTTAAACGTTTGATAGAATTCCCCTAGAAAACCATCCGGCCCTAGACTCTTGTGTGCTGGGAGATTTTTGACTACGGATTCAATTTCTTTACTGGTTATGGTCAAATTTTCTACTTCTTCCTGTTTCAGTTTTGGTAGTTTATACATTTCTAGGAATTTGCCCATTTCTTCCAGATTGCCCAATTTGTTGGCATATAATTGCTCATAATATTCTCTTATCATTTGTATTTCTGTGGTATTGGTTGTGATTTCTCTTTCATTTGTTATTTGCTCGATCCTTTCCTTTTTCTTTTTGATCAAATTGGCTAGGGGTTTATCAATTTTGTTAATTCTTTCAAAGAATCAGCTCCTGGTTTCATTGATGTGTTCTACTGAGTTTTGTTGTTGTTGTTGTTGTCGTTGCTGTTGTTGTTTTTAATTTCAATATCATTTATTTCTGCTCTAATCTTTACTATTTCCATTCTTCTGCTGGTTTGGGACTTTATTAACTGTTCTTTTTCCAGCTCTTTTAGGTGTAAGATTACGTGGCATATTTAAGACCTTTCTCCCTTCTTTAGGAAGGCTTGGATTTGCTATATATTTGCCTCTTATGACTACCTTTGCTGCATCCCAGAGGTTTTGGGCTGTCGTGTTTTCATTTTCATTGGCTTCCATGTACTTTTTAATTTTCCTTTAATTTCTCAGTTAACCCATTCATTCTTTAATAGGATGCTCTTTAATCTCCAAGCATTCATGGTTTTTCCAAATTTTTTCTTGTGGTTGATTTCGAGTTTCATAGCATTGTGGTCTGAAAACCACAAACCACTGGGTTTGTGACCCAATATCTGATCAATTCTGGAGAATGATTCATGTGCACTGGAGAAGAATGAAATGTTCTGAATATATCTGTTAAGTCCATCTGGTCCAGTGTGTCATTGATAGCCATTCTTTCCTTGTTGATTTTCTGTTTAGATGATCTGTCCATTGCTATAAGTGGGGTGTTGAAGTCCCCTACCATTATGGTATTATTATCAATGAGTTTCTTTATGTTTGTGATTAATTGATTTATCTATTGGGGTTCTTCCATGTTGGGGGAATAAATATTTACAATTGTTAGATCTTCTTGGTGGATAGACCCCTTAATTATAATATAATGCCCTTCTTCATCTCTTTTTACAATCTTTATTTTAAAATCTAGTTTGTCTGATACAAGTATGGCTACACCCGCTTTCTTTCGACAACCATTAGCAGTGGTAGATGGCTGCCCATCCCCTCACTTCAATCTTCAGGTGCCTTTAGGCCTAAAATGAGTCTCTTCTAAGCAACATATGAATGGGTCTTGTTTTCTTATCCATTCTGATACCTTATCTTCTTTGATTGTTTAATCCATTGACATTTAGAGGGAGTACTGAACACAATAAACGCAAATAAAGGAAGCTAGATCCTAGGTGTGTTTTGGTCTGCTTGTTGAAAGAGCTTGATAGAATAGAGAAAAAAGGGAAAGAAAAAAAATGTAAGAAAAAAATTTAAAAATTAAAAAAAAAACATTTCATATAATAAAATAAAAAATGAAATAATGTGCAATAACAAACTTTAAAAAATAAAAAACTAAAGTAAAAAAATAAAATAAAATTTTTTCTTTCTGTATCCAAGAATGAGGAAGAAAAAAAAAGAAAAAAGGAAACAATTTAAGCAAAAACAGAAGAAAACGAACATATAAATGAACCAGCAAGCAGAATGAAACCTGAATTAAGTTGTATCTAGTTTCCCCTGGAAATGAAACTATGAAACATTCTGTAGTCTGTACACTAAGCAGGTGGAGTGACTTGTGCTGGTCTTCTAGGGAATGTGCTTGGAGGGTGCAGGTGGGCAAGGCTTGGTGTAATGGCTCCATTCTCCACTAAGTGGTGCTACTTAGCTTACTGGAGTGGATCAGTGGGACATGGATGCAAGTGCTCAGGATAGGCATAAATAGCTTCACTCAGCTCCCTAGTCCCTGGCACAGGAACTTCGTGCTCATTGACCCTCCATTAAGCCCCTCTCATTTGTCTCAGGCTTCCATCTACTCCCCACCCCTAACCCTGTCTGTGTCCAAGCTGTGTGCCTGCCAGGCAGCACCTTCCTCCAGAGTTTTATCTCAGATATGTTTGTGTTTCAAAACCCCACATTTCAGCGACCTCTGCTGCTTGGATGCGCGCCAACTCTCTAGGGGACAGTTATCAGTGAGCAATGGCCAGGTGCCAGCCTTCCCCAGAAAATCTTCATGGGATCGCACAGCTGCAGAAGTTCAGAGATTGTGGCAAACCACAGCACACAGCTGACGCCAGGTTTCATCACACTCTGGCTTCTTTGTCCCAATACCAGCAAACGTGGCTGCTCTCCAGGGTCTGCTGGGACTTTTTCTTGCGGGGAGGCCATATCGCCTCTACTAAGTGCACTCCAAGCAGGGGAACCGCTTCTCCCCATGCAGCACACATACCCCTTAGACCCTGCTTGCCTGCTCCTACGGATTTGCCCTAATTCCTCATGAGAGCACTGCCAGGCAATGAGTTCCAAAACTTCAGACCCTGTGCTCCACTATTTATAGAATTCTGTTAGTATTGAAACCCTCTCCCTTCTTCCCGTCAATGGTTTTGGGGAATAGATTTTTTTTTATTTAGTTCCCTGAGAGTGTTTTCACTTGGGGAGTGTTTACACGGGGGAGTGCTTTTCTTGCACAATCTCAGTGCACCACACCGTCCCCCTTTCCCTTTCTCTGTCCTCTCTCCTCAAAAGCAGCTCCTTACCCTCCACAGCTTTTCTCTCCCCCAGTTCACCTCTCCGCACAGTGTATCTGTTGAGTTCTGTGGCTCAAGTTATACAGATTGTTGTGTTAATCCTCAGGTCAATTTCCTAGGTGTTCAAAATGGTTTGGTACTGATCTGTCTGCATTTCAGGGACGAGAGAGGCTCAGTGTCTCCAGGCTGCTCTGCCATCATAACTCCTCTCAAACCAAGGTTTTACTGTGTATGTTTTGTTACACTTATTCTTATTTCAATTATAACCTTTTATAATTAAAATATGAGATTGTTTTCTGTATATAGAAGTAAAACTTAATGTGGCAACCTGTATAATCAACTTAGTAGTTTATCTGAAGACTCTTTTGTACTTTTCCAAATTCACAGCCATATATCATCTAGGAATGATGTCAGGTCTATTCTTCTTTTCTATTTACTAACTGTCATTACATACTTGTCTTGCTTTATTGCACTGGCTATGAACTGTACAGTGTTAAATGTAAGTAGTGACAGTAGATACTCTGTATCTTGTTCCCTATCTCAACCATCAACATTTTAATTTGAAAATTAACTATGATTTCTTATAGTTGCCCCTTTCACCAGATTAACAAATATCCTCTACTCCAGATTTTCTAAGGGCTTTTATCCCAAATAGCCCTTAATTTCATAGAATGGTTTTCTTGTTTTAGAAAAATGGCCATCCCTTTTATCATTTACAAAGTGAATTAAGTTGATTTATTTCCAAATACTAAATAAAACTTCTATTCCTGGAATAAAGATCAACTCAATAGTAATTATTCATCTTACATATAGATAGGTACAATTTACCAAAAACTCATTTGTTTTTTTAATCTAAATTTTAAAATGAGATTGGCATTTTATTTCGTGTTTTATATTAATTTAATTTTTACTGAGATAAATATATATTCAGTAAAGCGCAGAGCTCTCATTTGTATAACTTAATGAGTGTTGACAAATGTATGTATGTAGCTGTGTAATCAAAACAACCACCAAGATACAGAAAGTTGTTTTGTAAATTTTTCATAATATTCCCTACACCACCCAGAAGTATTCACTATTTTGAATTTTTCCCCATAGATCCATTTTATCTGTTCTGCATCAACATATAAATAAAATAATAATATATATACTTATATCTGCCTTATATGTAGCATAATTTTTTAAATACTGTCACATGTTGTAGTGCACATTGTTCATTCTGTTGTTCATTGTTCATTCTGTTCTATTGTTCATTCTGTTCTATTGCTAAATAGCATCCCATTGTATGAATGTGACAAAATACGTTCATTCATTCTTCTGTATAATTGGTTGCTTATCTACTTATCTCTTCATCTATTGAATTATAAATATAATATTAGTGGATATTACTATGTTAGTCTTTGTGAAAATCAATTTTGAGCAGTGGATCAGCAACTGTCAGTTTTATCTTAAGGAAGTCATAGGTCCACCATTATAAAAAATAAAAATAAAAACAATCTGTGCAACATGATAGTACCATTTTACACTATCAACTGTAACATATGACAGATATATTTACCTTGCATGCTAATATTTAGAGTTTTCAATTTTAGCCAGTCTAAAGGAAACTACTGTGGTATTTCATTTCAGTTTTAAGTTGCATTTTTTCTGATGACTAATAATATTGAATATCACCTTACACTGTCGTACATCCACAGGTCCTTGTAGACACTGCATGTTAAAGTCTTTTTTCCATTTTAACTGAACCATTTTTATTATTTATTTATTATTATTTATATGTTTATACTCTAAATTTAAATATTTTTTTTCAAATACATTGTGAACATTATCTCCCAGCCTATGGCCTGATTTCTCATTTTTAACAGTATCTTTTGAGGAACAGAAACTTATAAATTTAATGAAGTCCAGGTAATCATTTATTTTCTTTTTTGTTTCAAGTACTCTATTTTCTTTCAGTCTACAGATCTTTGCCCTATTCTTCAGTCACAAAGACATTCTCTTATCTTTTCTTCCAAGAGCTTTAAAGTTTCATCTTTTATTTAGCTTATGTTTCTGTTTCTATTGCTTAAAGTTCTTAGAATTTCTTGGAATCAGTATGTTTTCAGTTTTCATCAAATTTAGATAAACTGCAAATGATTAGCACTTCAAATAATGTTTGTTTGCCCCCTCAAAAAAATTTGAGCACTCCAATTTCATATATATTAAATTATTAAAACTGTCACAGAATACTGTGGGGTCGTTTCCAGTTTGTTTTCCTTTGTGTGATTCATTTTACATAATTGCTTTAGATGTGTTTACAAGTTCACTAATATTTTCTTCTGCAATGTCTAATCTGGTATTAATTTCATACAGTATGTTTTATGCCTTAGGTATTCTAGTTCTTATCTCTAAAGCGTGTGTCTTTTTCATATCTTCCATTAACCTTAAAATACCCAATTTTTTTTCTAGATCAGAGTTCAGGAAACTACAGTTTATAGAATGAACAGAACCTGTAGCCTCTTTTTCAAAGAAAGTTGTGTTGGAACACAGCTTGCTTTCTTTCTTTCTTTCCTTTCTTCTTATTTATTTATTTATTTATTTATTTATTTATAGATTGTCTATAGTAGCTTTCATGCTACAACAGCAAATGTGAATGTGACAGAAACTTTGGTCCACAAAAGTTTCAATCTCGCTCCTGACATAAAACTTTTGCTGATCCCTGCTTTAGATTCCTGACATATGTCATATTGTTATAACAAATGTTGCAACATCCTCTTCTACCAATTCTAGTATCTGTGCCATTTCTGGTGTGGTTTTCGTTAGTTATTTTTATAATGGGTAAAATTATCTTGCTTCTTTGCATGCATGACAATTATTGAATGAATGCTACACATTAAGGTTTTACTTAGTTTGGTGCTGGTTATTTTTGTATTCTTATAAATATTTTGGAGATTGGTTCTGGGAAACAGTTTAGTTATGAACAGTTTATTTCTTCAGGGTTTTTTTTTTTTTTCATGTTCGTTTCTTTTAGGCTTTATTTTATGGAGCAGCATGTCATTGAATTTAGGCCTACTTAGGTAAGCCTTTTTTGAGTACTCTACCTAATGCTTATGAATATAATTTCTATCCAGGCTAATGAAAAGTGGAACTATCCTTATCCCTCTAAAAACACCATGTATTTTTCCGATACTCTCCGGTGGATCTTTGGTTTTATTTTATTTATTTATTTATTTATTTATTTATTTATTTATTTATTTATTTTGAGAGAGCACGCACATGCAAGTGGGGGAGGGGCAAAGAGACAGGAAGGGAGAGAATCCTAAGCAGGCTTCATGCCCAGTGCAAAGCCCAATGCGGGGCTCAATCTCCCAACCCTGAGATCATGACCCAAGCCAAAATTAAGAGTTAGATGCTTAACCAACTGAACCACCCAGAAGGCCCTGGATCCTTAATTTTAGATTTCCACTGATACTATTGAGAAGTTGGTTGTTCTTTTGAAGATAATCAACCTTTGTTCTTTCTGCTTATAAGATACCTCTTTGTGTTTCTCTTAATCAGAAATTTAATCAAGAGGTGTCTACGTGTGCTTTTGCAGATCAGATTCCTTGGGTTCTTGTGATTCTTAAGTCTGTGGCTTGATGTCATTTATTCCTTCAGAAAATCTCAGCTATTATCATTTTGAATTTCCTTTGTAACAAGATTCTGAATACTTTTGTGACAAGCTTGAATCTCTGAACCTCTTCTCAGATTAATCTTTTAAAATGTGAATCACAAATTACATAGTTATAGACAGTACCAATTACATTGAAATAGTTAACATATTAACAAAATTATGATATACTAATATATCTACTAATATATCATTAATATATCTATTAATATATCTAATATACTATTATTCCATATTAATAGTGTTCTTTATTATTTAATCTAACAAAATTTAGCTTTGGTTCTAATAACTATGCTAAATAAAGAAATGAGGATAATCACTATTACCTAGAGGTATCTCCAACAACCCAACAACACTAACAATATAAAGACATCTATGTTTTCTATTGGCAAGTCTCAGGCATTGCAAATAATATTATTGAGTGTGACCTGTATTCTTAATGGAAGAAAATTTTAAATCTGAGCTGAAATTACTCAAAAGAAATATGCAATTTTCCCCCATCTCTTAGTTTCCTAGGTAGAGCTGCAATAATGAAATACCACAAAGTGCACAGCTTTAAACAATACATATTTAGTGTCTCACGTTTCTGGAAAACAGAATCCTAAAATTTTGGCAAAGACATACTCCCTCTAAAGACACTAGGGTCTTTATTTATTTAAAATTTTTTTAATGTTTATTTATTTTTGAGAGAGAGAGAGGGGCACAGAGAGAGGGCGACACAGAATCTGAAGCAGGCTCCAGGCTTTGAGCTGTCAGCACAGAGCTCAACAGAGGGTTGAAACCCATGAACTGTGAGATCATGACCCGAGCCAAAGTTGGAAGCTTAACCTACTGAGTCACCCAGGTGCCTCAAGACACTAGGATCTTTATAGAAGGATCTGTTTCCAGGCCTTGCTCCTAGCTTCCAGTAGCCTCATGCATTCTTTGGTTCCATTTTATTTTTCCTTTCCTTCTGTCCTCTGCCTTTTTTCTGTTGCCTCTGTTAATTTTCTTCTTATTAATTTCATGTATTTTGTAAAATTGTCAAGTAAACATATCTAATAAAAACATATTTCATTAGCATTTTACATTATTTTATCACTTATATTATCATACTGATATCTACATAAATAATAATTTTATTTACTTATTCATTAACAAATTCTCTGTAGCTAAGCATTTGACCAGGTAAACTTAAGTTGTTCCTTTGCTAATAAACATATATTAAAACGGTTATCAAGTGCTAGAATACTTAAAATATTCAATCTTGCTTTAATATATTAAAATTTTGATATTTTGCAGCAAAAATACATGGGGAAATACTTCAAAAACATTATTATTAGAGGTAATTTTAAATATCAACACTATAGTAGTCACTGTATTTGCAATACAGTGGCGAGCCAGCATCTAGAAATATATATTTCAGGAAATATGCTTGGTCTTTTTAAAGAAAAAAAATCATTTGTTTTGGCTGGAAAACAATTGCATAGCTTTGTACTCCTTACACATAGAAATTACTGTAAGACAACACAGGAAAAGGGAGAAGACATAGCTAGAAAATAGAGAAAATATATCTTTAGCTTCATCTTGGCAGTTTTTCTGTATGACATTCAGAAGATAGCCAGCATGATAACACACATATAATACAAAGAAATGTCAGGCTGAGAAAAGAAAGCCCATAGCAATTAGAAGATGATTACTGACTAGTCAGATCATTTGAGGGTCTTTTGATCAGAAAGATGCCTCAAGTTTCAGAATCTGGATATGCTGGAGAAGGAAATCTGTATCTGAGGTTGAGGTTTAATGGTGAATTTTAAAACATGATATTCTTGAATTTGTGAGCTGAAATTTGTGAGAGTTATAACAGCTTGAGGAAATACAAATTTTGAAAACTGTCCCATTCTATCTAGGCATTTATTCTTAAAATTTTACTTATTACACACACTTTGTGTTTGAATGCCTTACTGATTATTTGGTTTGATCATTATCGATCTCATTCCTATGCATGTCCTCCCTTAAAAAAATGTTCAATGATATACAGGAATAGAGAAAATGATATAATAAATTTTCACATATCTATCATGAGTATCAGCAATTATCAACATTCCATCATTATTTTATTTACAGCACCATGCCACGCTATTTTTAAAATAGCAATTTTTTAAACTTATTTTACCTATAAATGTCTTAAATGCATTTTTAATGAGGAAAGATACTTTATATTTGTGAGGGTTTCATGGTATATAGGTACGTCAAAACTAATCAATTTGGATACATTCAAATGTAAAATTTATCTTATTATGTCAATAATACTGCAATAGAGATGTACAAAATAAAGATTTTGCCCACATTTCGATCTAGGTATTGTATGCATTTTGTGATTATAAATGAGATGATTTTAAATTTGGTTTTTGCTCCTATATAAAACATACTTTACTTTTAAATTGACTACTTATCCAGCAACTATGCTATATTCCTTGATGATTTGTAATAGCTTATCTGTTGCATGTTCTGAAATTTCTGTGTATAATGATAGTTTCCATTTTTTTCTGTAATGTTTATGAGTCCTTTTTAAAAAAAATTTTTATGTGTTTTTATTTTTGAGAGAGAGAGACAGAGGGAGAGACAGAGTATAAGCAGGGGAGGGGCCAAGAGAGAGGGAGACACAGATTCCGAAGCAGGATCCAGGCTCAGAGCTGTCAGCACAGGGCCTGACTCAGGGCTGAAACTCATGAATAATGGGATCATGGCCTGAGCCAAAGTTGGATGTTTAACCGACTGAGTCCCCCCAGGTGCTGCTATAATAATTGTCCCTTTTAACTTGCCTTAAACCACTGGCTAGAATTTCCAATACAATATTGAGTACAATAGAAAATTTTGACTTTTTCCTTAATTCAGTGGGAATGCCTTAATATTTCATCATTATATAATGGGTTGTAGGTTTTTCCCAGATGCACTTCATCACCTGAAAAATAAATTCTGTACTGTTCCCAGTTTATAGTTTAAAAAAAATTTTTTTTAGGGGTGCCTGGGTGGCTTAGTGGGTTAAGAGTCTGACTTTGGCTCAGGTCATGATCTCACAGTTCCTGAGTGAGTTTGAGACCAGCATCTGTGCTGACAGCTCAGAGCCTGGAGCCTGCTTCAGGTTCTGTGTCTCCCTCTCTCTCTGTCCCTCCCCTGCTTATGCTCTGTCTCTCTCGCTCTCCTTCTCAAAAATAAACAATTTTTAAAAAATGAAAAAAAAATTTTTTAGCTTAAGTGGCTTTTAAAATCGAGTCTATGTTGAACTTCGTCAAAAAAAAAAGTTCTTTGACTACAGAGAAGATAGGTTTTTCTTGTTATCTTGAGGTTTTGAATAAAATTTATTAACTTTCCAATGTTAAACAAATCAGGCACTCCTAAAATAAACCTCATTTTGTCATAATGTATAGTTGTTTTTATGTACTGATGACTTCAATTTACTTTTGCATCTATATTTGTGAGAGATACAGTATTGCTTTTGTTTTTCTGTTTTTCTTATAATGCTCTTATGTAAGATTTGATATTAAAATTATGTTCACTCATAAAACTAGTTTAGAAGTGTTCCTTTTTTTTTCTATTCCCTAGATTATTTTGATAAGATTTGTTTTTTTCTTAAATAGAAAACTTGAACAATGAAGCTATGTAGAATTGGAGTATTCTTTGTAGAAAGCATTTTCTTACAGATTAACTTATTTTACAGATATAGGATATTCATTACTTCTTTACTCTTCAGTTTTTGGTGTATTTTTCAAGGAGTTTGTCCATTTCACACAAACTATACCAAGTTAATTCATATAATATTTAGGGGCTTTACTAATTTACTCTTATTATGTCTTCTTTATAAGCTTCACATTTTGTTATTATGAAATATATGTTTCCTTTACTTTTTATATTCAATTTACTTTGATATTAATACAGCAATCACTGCCTTCTTTGGTTTTACTGTTTGCAGATATGTATTGCTTTCGATCTTCTTGTGTTCTTATATTTAAAGAGCTTATATTATAAAAGAAATTATGTGAGGCTGAAGGAGTTGGTGCCTTAAGGACAGCAAGGAGTAGAAATATTTATGATTTTTTTTTATTTTATTTCTTGGTAACATTTCTTTCCATGGAGATTCAGATTTTTTTTTCATCTTTAAAGTCTACTAGTTTTTTATCATGATAAATCTCCGATGTGGCCACTGTAGGTCAATTTTCTAAACTATATGGCAGGCCTTATCCAAATGGGAATGTAGTAGGTCTTTTAGTTCTGAAATGGTCTCTTGGAATATACTTCTCAATATTATTTTTTATTTCATTATTTTGTCTTTTCTTTACAGGGACTCAATGCACATATATGTTGGATATTCCATGCCTATCTTCTCTACTGCTCCCTCTCTAATGGTATTTGCTTCTTTACTTTTTATTTCTTCTGTTTCTCTTCCTATCTTTATTAAATGACTTTTCGTATGTTTTCAGTTGAATCCAGGCTATTTGTGCATGCACTCTAATTTATTCTTCATTCGTGAAATGATTTTGTATTTTTCTTCAATGTCTTTCATGAGTTTGCCAACTCTTATTTCCTACTTTTATTATTCATTTCTAATCTGAGTTTTTGGATGTCTTATTTGAAGCAATTTCTTTTAATATGTTCATCCACATAATTAAGAATGTTTAATACAGATTGATATGTTCCCCGGGTTTTTTTTTGTGTTTTGTTTTGTTTTGTTTTGTTTTAAGAATAAGTCACTAGCTAAACTCTTGTCATTTTCATTTTACATTTTCTTCTTGTTGTGGTATGTGTTTTGCAAGCAGTTTTCTGTCCCCTGGGAAATGTCTCCTATTTTACAAAATCCGCAACAATACCAAGTAGGGATGAGAGGTTTGGGCTATTTATTAAATTGTTTAGTTCAAGTTTGCCCTCTTTGTTGTTACAGAGAAGTGTACTTTCCATGATGGCCGCTTAATTTTGCGGGAGGGGGAACACTGTCTTTTACTTCTGTGGTTCTTTTTCTTCCCCTTCTTCCTCTCCCTCTTATTTTTCTCTAGAAGACTCATTTTCCTCTTGCTTCCCTCCTTTACATTCACAACAAACCATCTGAGGAATACCTCCAAAACTCCCTCCTTTTTGCTGCATAAGTGATGATTTTCCAACACTACCATCCCATCCAAGGTTCTTTTATGATTTCAGGACTTTGATTTGTTTTCAATAAGTAGGGTTTGCTCTGAGGGTGTATTTATCTGTTTCCCAAAAAAGGTTTTGCACCTACCATTCTCTCCCACAAGTTAGCTTGTTAAGTTGTAGATCTTTCTCTACTTACAAGTAAATTGAAATGTGTATATGTGTGCATGTGTGTGTCATATTAGCTTTCTTAGCATGAATTATGTGTGGTTTTACTTCTTTAACTTGTTAATCTGTGTTTTTTGGAATATGTGTGAAAAGAATAATAATGTGATTTTTAAAAAAGTATAAAAGATAAAAGCACTGCATTAGAATATGTTTGGGATATTTTTGACCAGATCATGAGGAAAGAATTTCAGGGGGAGAGGGGGAGAAGTAAAAAGAGAAGCACTGAATCAAGTCTGGGTGCAGAATAGAGAAGCATTTTGCACTAACAATCCTAATTCAGGCCAAAGGCAGCACACTGGAGTAAAATTTTAAGAAGTTGCTTGCTCATCCTTCTTTAAAAAAGATTTTGAATATCAAACTCAGCTGAATTTGATCTCATAAAACTCCAGAGAGAGCAAGACCATCAAATAGAAACAACAGGCTTAAATTATGTGTTCAAGTTATAATTTTTTGTTATAATAATTTCATTTACTTTAAACATATTGAGATCTGAATTTCTTCCATCAAAATAAGTTTGTCCCATATGTCCAAAAAACTCTTTACATGCCTTGAAACTTCCATATGTAAAGCTTTCCCCACTCTATTTTATTCAATTGTTCTTTTTATTTGGTTCCATGATCCTAAATAAAAATAACTTGCGTATGTGAAGGCATTTATACAATCACCCAAAGAAAGGAGAAATTCATATAGTTGAGAGTCATACAAAATGTCTTTACATAATTTTATTCTTTATAGTCTAAATAGCAGTGTGCAAATAACATAGAACGCCAAAGATTAGATTTGTTAATTAGACCTACTAGACACCTAATCCATAGTTAAATCTTTTCTGGTGTTTCTTATTATAATCTGCTGTATTAAGAAAGTTAGAATGCAAGCATATATCTTTGGAAAATCAAAGTTACTAGCTAAAAAAGTTATCTTACTAGTTTGTCATATTATGGGCCTATGAAATTCTGATCCTAACAGTAAGTAAAATTATAGTAACTATACTTTCTTGTACTTTATGCATGCATCATGTCCCAAGTTATACACCATATATCTGTTCTTTTAAAAAAATTGTTTTAATGTTTTTATTTTTGAGAGAGAGACAGAGCATGAGCAGGGGAGGGGCAGAGAGAGAAGGAGACACAGAGTCCAAAGCAGGCTCTGAGCTGACAGAACCCAAACTCACAAAACACAAGACCAAATCTGAGCAGAAGTCAGACGCTTAACCAACTGAGACACCCATGCGCCCCCGTATTCTTATTTAATTCTTCTAGAGTACTCTGGGGTATCACTGCTCCCATTTTATACGTAAAGTAACTGAGATTCCAAAGTGTTAAATAACTTGCCCAAAGCTACACAGCTTGGAAGATGAAGACAAACTCACAGTCTCAACCTTCCTACTGCCATCATTCATTTCAGGTGGCACTCAGCCCATTTCTCCTACCCAAACTGTTACCAAGTTTGTTCCTCGCAGGGAATGAGCCCCTAACTTCATCTTCACCCTCCTAACTGTAAATTTTTAGAAACGAATGTATTACATAGAATAAATCCCACTGGTTAGCTTTAAATCTTTCAATAGCTTTGAAGAAGCCAGTGGTTTGCCATTTAAAATCCATTTTTACTAAGCATAAATTCAATCATAATGTGAAAACCTGACTTGGGGGGTGAAAAGTAGTAACTAAGTCAGAGTGTTTGTTCTTTGAAGTGGTCATTTATATCAGCTTGATGACCGACATCCTTGTAGTACTCTTATGGTACATAATTACTCCCTCCATGCCAAAAATATATATATATTTTTAAATAAAATACAAGATCTTAACTGAGAAGGAACTGAACTGGGGGAAGGAAGGAAGTCAATGTATTTTTGAAGGAGAGGATCCTGACTTTTACATCCATATTCCTGAGAGATACATCACAAAATCACTACATAGTAAAATATTCAAGAAGCTCCATGAACCCCAAAGAGAAAACACAAACACATTACAATCAAATTGATGAAAACCATAATAAAGAAAAAGTTTTAAAAACAGCCAGATAAGAAAATTTCATTACAAACAGAATAAAGACAAGATTAATGACTTCCCATCTGAACAATGGGAACTGACAACAGTGGGAATTGAACCCAGAGCCTTTATCCTTCTATATTGTGCTCCACCCAAGTAATCTAATCAACCCCAGGCCAGTATCACTAAAATATCTAGATTCGTTTTGGGGCACCTGGGTGGCTCAGTCAGTTGATCCCACTTCGGCTCAGGTCATGATCTCACAGTTGATAAGTTCAAGCCCCGCATCAGGCTCTGTGCTGACAGCTCAGAGCCGAGGGTCTGCTTCAGATTTTGTGTCTCCCTCTCTCTCTGCCTCTCCCTTGCTCCCTCTTTCATGCTCTGTCTCTCTCTGTCGCAAAAAAAAAAAATTAAAAAAAAAATATATATATAAAAATTAAAAAAAATTTTTTAAATATCTAGATTTGTTTTAAAGTTGCTGGATTCTGTTCTCATAGTTAGGAATTAAAGGTACAAATCTGAAAAATGGAAAAAGTTATATGGGAGAAGGTTTGGAGGAGATACAGTGATCTCAATGGATCTGAAAAGTGGTATAGTATTTTTTCATCAATTCTATGTTTATATGTCATTATTTATGAAAGACAGTACCACTACTATTTTTTGTTTTAATGATAAGAAAACCAAAACCCAAGAATGGAACAAAACTTGTCAATAGGATAAACAGAAAGCACTGTAGAAGTTAGACATACTAATCACAGAACATTCAGAAAATCCAGAATGGTCTAAAGAAATATTTAACATACGAGCTCTATGCTCCAGGAGTAAATATGACCACTATTCATATTTGCCTGTTTTCCTCCAAACTTGTTTAAGATATTGTTATATTGAATTTATGTATCTGCAAGATAATGCAACACTTTAAAAAAAATTTTTTTAATGTTTATTTTTGAAGGAGAGAGAGCATGAGCAGGAGAGGGGCAGAGAGACAGGGAGACACAGAATGTGAAGCAGGCTCCACCCTCTGGGCTGTCAGCACAGAGCCCGAAGTGGGGCTTGAACACAAGAGCCGTGAGATCATGACCTGAGCCAAAATCAGACGCTTAACCTACTGAGCCACCCAGGTGCCCCAAGAAAATACAACTCTTAACATTTATAATATAAATCAGAGTTCATGCTATTCAAAAAGTGTTTCTCACATAATAGATTCTCTTTTAATTTTCTAAAGCAAGTGTTTATTCATTTATAACCAAGCATATAGTTTAATGTTCGGTACAATTATACATTCACTGCAATAAGTAACTTTTGAAATTATAAATTAAAAAATCTCTATAACTTGTAAATGGAAAAAGTGAATTCAAACCCAAGTCTCTTTGATTCCAGACCCTATGATCATAATTATTAAAGTGCACCTGGAAGATACTATGCATGATTCTTGGAAAAGCAGCAAGCAATTAATATTACCAACAATGTAAAGTGTCAGGGATGTCCAAAAGTAAACTGAAAGTAATTCAGTTACGAATGTACGTAACATGTCTTACGAATGTAAAGACATGTATATAAGTTTAAAAATTTTTTTTCAACATTCCTTTTTCTCTGTCATGGCTACTAGTTTCAAGAAAAATGGACATTATACCTCAGTAACCTTATTTTTTAAACTAGCAATACAGAAGTTTCATGAGGCTGAAAGGGCTGATTACTTAACTGTACAAAGAGCAAAAGGATTTATTTTTCTCCATTTTTCTGTCATTGTTTGAACAGTTTTTCCAGTAAATCAGCTAGCACCAACTGTGATTAATAGGTATAGTTAAATGATTGTGATGAGACTACAACCGTTCCAAAAAAGACAAGTTGTACTGTGATGTCTGACTTTCTTCTATAATAAGAGAAAAAAACAATTATCTCTTAAATTTGTACAAATGTGGCGATGGATTTCCTAGGATGATATCTGCTCTACTTTTAAAAATGCATATGGTGTATTTTTTAAAATTATTTCCATTGGCTCTTTCTTGCATGTTTTTGAGGTAGATAACTTGTTATAATTTTCTTGGCATATATTCAAATTCATATGCAGAATTTCTTTTGTGAAGTCATCCAGAGGATACAGGCTAGCACAACGTGCTCAACTGAACAATATTATCTCTACTTCACAGATGACAGAACTGAGACAGAAAAGTAAAATGACATGTTCAATGCCACAGAATGAGTCACTGACAAAATCGGGATTAGAACTCACTGTCCATGAGTTCCAAGACTGAAAGTTGGCAAAACTTCTCCCATATTTGATTAGAGGTATTTGTTGGCTTTGAAAACTCCAAAACAGACATAAATTTATTTGTAACACTAGTGTGGAAATAAGACAAACCTCTACTCAAAAATAAACATGACACACAGATTTCCATCATGGTAGAAATAGATTTGAATATGTGATCCATGGCATATCCAGTTTAGGTAACAGTGAAGTGTACTATAAGTAAAAGTGTATCTATATTATATTTTCACTTTTTCACTTAATTAAAGAGTACCCTGTGTAGTTAGGACCATATTTCTAGTGTTTAGTGTTTCATATCTGAAAGTAATAACTTCATATATTTCTGCCTTATAGACAGATAGAAATATAATCATGTAAACAGTTTATTTTCTCCAGAAAATAAGGTCTTAAATTCAGAGCTTCCACATTAATCTCCAACTTGGTTCCCCAAACACTAATGTCTATGTTTCTTATTCACATAACATTTTATGGTCTGAGCCTATGACACTGCAAGGAGAGTTCAAATTCCTCTAAACTACTACTTCCTTAAAACAGGTTCTCAGGACCCCTGGGAGTTCTGGGGACCTTCTCTGGGATCAATGTAGTCAAAGCTGTTTTCATACCATTAAGATATTTGCACCTGTTTTACTCTCATTCTCTTATGAGTGTCTACAGAGGCGACATACGTTTGATGACATTACTGCTTTGATGGCTAATAAGTGGTTGTGAATTCTTATGCCTTAAATTTTTTCAGTTTTAATTTTTAAAGTGATAAGTACCAATAGGCATTACTGCATAAACAAAACCTGTTTGAAGGATTTGATAATTTTAAGACTGGAAAGGCAACTTTAGAGCAAAAAGTTGAGAACTATTGTTCTAGGGGCGCCTGGGTGGCTCCGTCAGTTAAGTGTCCGACTTCGGCTCAGGTCATGATCTCACAGTTTGTGGGTACAGGCCCCACAGCAGACTCAGTGCTGACAGCCTCCGCTCCCACTCTGTCTCTGTCTCTCTCAAAAATAAATAAAACAAAAAAAATTGTTTAATTAAAAAAAGGAACTATTGTTCTAAGTCAGAAGTAGCAATGAAAATCAGACACATAAATAATCACAGGGTATTGGAATGCATGCTAATATGGTGTTATATATAGAATTCAATAGAGATACGGAGTGGAACTGATTTTTCTGAAAACTGTAGAAATTTATTGAAAGAAGAAATACTTGATCTTGACCATTTTGACTACTAAGAGCATCTCGTTGAGGGATTCCACTGTATTTATGTGATCATTTATGTGATCAGAGCTGATATGGCAAGGTTTTAGAACTTGAAGCAGTACAAAGTTCTGATGTGGCAATTTCTTGAATGTGGTGGCTTCCTAATAATTGCAACAATAGCAGTGTGGAATTTATCAAAGCTTTCCTTTGCAGAAGACAACATCCTAATTTTATTTTATTTATTTATTTATTTATTTTTAAAGCAGGTTTTCGAGTTTGGGTCATGTTGAGCTTTAGTTGTGTGAAGTGGTCCTGTGGGAAAGGCAACTGGATATTCAATTTTTTTTAACGTTTATTCGTTATTGAGAGAGAGAGACAGACCATGAGCAGGGGAGGGGCAGAGAGAGGGGGAGACACAGAATAGGAAGCAGGCTCCAGGCTCCGAGCTGTCAGCACAGAGCCCAGCGCGGGGCTCGAACTTACAAACCGTGAGATCATGACCTGAGCTGAAGTCACCCGCCCAACCGACTGAGCCACTCAGGCGCCCCCAACATCCTAATTTTAAAAGAGGGAACAACAACTCCCTGGTGGTTACTTTTGAAATGCAGCTTTTAGAATTCTTCTGAAAAGTTCCTTAAGGTTTATTTACTTTTTCAAATAATCCTGTAAGCCATTTAATAACCTGAAATAAACTACTCTATAACTAGCCACAAGGTATACGTTTGACTTCATCTGAACTCTATCCACTAAACCACATCTTTTCAGTCAGGAGAGAAAGATATTTCCATGGCAATGTTACGGAAACAGGCTGGATCACTGGTGGAAAAACCAAGTGGCACTCAGACATCTTGGAAGGCAGGAGGAAGTTTATTTCACACCGGCGGGCTCAGAGGAGATCACTCCTCTCAAATTCTGTTTTCCCAATACCTACAGCTGCTATAAAGACGCCTGGTTGCTTGCTCACAGAAGAGATTCTGCTTCATTCCATTGCTTTCTTAATATACTTTGCTATATTTGTTTTACCATTTTATCTCATTTGTTGGGCTCTGTGATTATTTACTTCTGAAATTACTTCAAACATATGAACACAAAAAATGATTGATTTAAAACATGGAATTTGGCAAGTGATTATACATAATGTGCTCTAATTACCTGCAGTGGGGCTTTTATCCTATGAATTTTTCATAAGGATAAAAAGTGCATGGTAAGTAATTAATTGATGATTTTTTTTCATTTGAACAGTGAATATATTTGTAACTTACAGATTAAGACAATTGTTCTGGTTGACTAAAATTACAATACATTTTCAAACATCATTAAAACTATTAGGATCTCCTAAGTAAATCCTGTGACTCTATTTCAAACAACTACAATTATTTTTACCACCAGGCTGTTAAAAATCCTAATGAGATTAGAACTTTCCTATTCTATATGCTCATATTGTAACTTATAAATTATAAATGCTCATATATATAAGCAATAATATGGAGTTGTAAGTATTAGCCAACTAAAATCAAGCTCTCTTTGGTCCAGAACTAGAATTTTTTTTCATTTCATCATTAAAGAGACTTTAAATACATTTCAATTACTTTAAAGAAAATGATAACTTACTGATATATTAGAAGTATCAAGTTGGGAGGAATTAAAGGAGAAGAAAAGAGAGGAGGAAGAGGAGGGGGAGAAGTGAGGTGAGGAAAAAAGAAATTGCCAAAAAGACATGCTAAATTCATCATAGCTGCTCTTTAACAATATAATAAATAATAATAAATATAATAAATAAATAAATATAATAAAAAGTTAGGATTCTTTCCTCAGTGTAATGTTGCACGTTATTACTTTTGCTTGGAAACAGGTTATAACTTTTAGGCATACCTCACTTCATTTACAACCTAGTATAGTGAGCAAGTCAGTGTTTGAAGTCCACATACACCTTGACTTATGTAAGTAGTATTTGTTTAGCATTAGAGGAAGTATAAGTTACAAATAACACAATTAAGTAAGTATTTAGTTGTCAACTGTTCCGTAAGCTCTACTGGTCTCATACGGATATCATAACAAGATACCACAAATGAGATGACTTAAAACAACAGAAATAAACTCTCTCCTGGTTCTGGAGGCCAGAGGTCTGAAATGGAAGTGCTGGCAGGGCCAAGCTCCCTTTGAAGGCTCTGAAGCAGGGCAATTTCCAATAGGTTTCAAGACCTGCGTATAATTCTTTGTGGCTTGATCTGCCCTGTAGGCCTGTGGTAGCCCTGCAGGCCCAACCTCTGGTCTGTGTTAGCCTCTGAGTCTGCATCTGCACTTTGACCCAGAAATCATTCCGTTTTTGTTTTTGTTTTTGTCTTGTTTTTTGTTTTTGAGAGAGAGAGAGAGAGGGCAAAAGTGAGCAAGGGCAGATAGAGCGAATCCAGGAGGGGCAGGAGAGAGAGGGAGAGAGAAAAAGAGAGAGACAGAGAGATGGGGCTCACTCTCACCCAAAGCAGGGCTTGAGTTCAACCAATGCAGGGCTCAAACTCACAAGCCGTGAGATCAAGACTTGAGCTGAAGTCAGATGCTTAACAACTGAGCCACCCAGATGTCCTTCTTTTCTAGAAAAGTACATGTTTGAAGCTGAGTAATTCTGGCATCAGTCCATTTTCTGCCTATGGAATCCCAGAAGTCTGTCAGTTTTCCTTCATTTTGCCCTCTCTCTGCCCCTCCTCCTTCAGTCCAAGCTGCAAGTGTGTCTGCTTATATAACACTCTCAAAAAACCATCTCAGTCTTCTGTGGACGTCAAGGGGGTATATGCCATTAAGGGTGCTAAGTATAGATGTACAACAGGTAAATAAAGTCTATGTAATCAGTAAATTTAAACACAAAAGCGGAAGAGAAATTGGACAGAAGATGAAATTCACAGTAAGTTACAGTGCGACTATTGGGGAAGTGATATATTTGGGGAGATGAGATTATTTAAGAGGAGAACCAATTGAGAGAAATGCATCATAAATGCTAGACAGAAAGGAAGCAGTTATCTAAAAGTCAAAGAGTGAATTCAGCATACAGGTAGAAGGTGACCAGAGAAAGTATTTGTTAAATTTGGGGGAGAGTGAGTTGGCTAGGGAGGAACAATAAGAAATTAATGGAAACTTGCATGAGAAAAATACAAAATAAGTGAGCTGAAAGAATCAGATGAGAAAAGTCCCTTCAAGTCATTCTATTACTTACCTAGGAATCAATATAAAGTGTTTTCAGCTGAAGCCCCTAAGGAGCTTCATATGACCAAAGTGGTCATTTCTGTGACCTGCCCTGTCAAAATCAGCCACTTATAAACTCAGAGTTTGAAAAAATTGTTAAGTCTGTTTCTGAAAGTTTGTCTGAGACTTGTTATTGGATCAAAGCCCATAAGGACACATTAATCTATAAGCATAGTTTTATATTGAAATGGAAATAAAATACTTCTGCACTTAGTCCATTATTGCAGTTGACAATTATTGAATAAAATGCCCAACAATAAGACTTACTAGTAACGTTCAATCATTTTATTCAGCCCAACCCTATCTGTTCCCATAGTTAGAGCCTGGTTTTGGTATGTCCAAAACTCATAATATTTCACCACATTTGTCACCTCAAGAACAGTAAGGCACAATAGCAGCCCTGGTTAAGTCACTTTTGCCATTTCTGGAATTCCATATCTAAAAGAAACTGGCAGAGCACCCGGGTAACTCAGTTGGTTAAGCATCTGACTCTTGATTTCAGCTCAGGTCATGATCTCATGGTTCGTGGGTTCCAGCCCCATGTTGGGCTCTGCACACTAACAGTCCAGAACTTGCTCGGGACTCTCTCTCTCCCTCTCTCTTTCTGCCCTTCCCCACTCATGTGAGTGTTTCACTCTCAAAATAAACCTAAAAAAAAGAAGAAATTGGCATTAGCATTATGTATTAGTCTGAGAAGGCTGTCATAACAAAATACCACAAACTGGGAGGCTTAAACAACAGAAATTCATTTTCTTACAGTTCCGGATGCTGGATGTCCCAGATCAAGCTGCTGACTGGGTTGGTTTCTGGTGAAAACTCTCTTTTTGGCTTGCAGACAGTACCTTCTTGCTCTGTCCTCACACAGCCTTTCCTCTGAGCACAAGCACTCCTGGTGTCTCTTGCTGTTTGCCTGTGACCACCAGGCCTGTTGGATTAGGCCTCATTCTATGCCTCATTTAACCTTAACTGTCTCCTTAAATTCCTTGTCTCCAAATATAATCTTGTTCGGGGCTAGGGCTTCAACATACTAATTGGGGGGGGGGGGGAGCACATTCGGTCCATAACGACATAAATGGCATAAAATACACTGAATTGTTTATGTTAATGGCATATGTCTGTTTAATTGTGATAATAAAGCTCTTTACATTAAGAGCATAGTCTCTTCCTGGAAGTCAATGTTAGCAACAGATTTTTCCCCCAGCAAATGAAAACATTTCTTCTGAAATCCTCCTGTAAGTCTGTGGATTGTCAAGCAAATCTGCCTCTGTGAGAAACATTATGCAAAAAAAGAAACAAAAAAAAAAAGACGTCCATACCCAATGAAATTATATACTCCAGCTGCAACAAGTGCCAAAATGATCTGAGAAATTTTCAGACATAAATTAATTCTAATGGAATAACTTTTCTTTCTTATACTTAAGACAATAATACTTTTCCTCAATTTTTTTATTCTTTTATTTTTTTAAGTCTATTTTTGAGAGAGAGAGACAGAGTGTGAGCGAGGGAGGGGCAGAGAGAGAGGGAGACACAGAATCTGAAGCAGGCTCCAGGCTCTGCGCTGTCAGCACAGAGCCTGATGCGGGACTCGAACCCACAAACTGTTCATGACCTGAGATCAGGTCATGACCTGAGCTGAAGTCAGATACTTAACTGACTGAGCCACCCAGGCACCCCAATTTCCTTAACTTTTTAAAGATGTTCACTTGATTACAACAAGAAATTATATGTTTAATATGTTGGCATAATTCATGAGAATATAGCAGACAGAAGTCCTTGTATTACCTGGAGTCCTTCCTCTACCATAATTCTTCCTTTTATTTCTGGAATTGGTAGAAGCTTTGGCTGTGCAGACATAACTATGTAAATGACACGGCATAGCTTCAGTGGATCTTTTGAATGTTTACCCAAGTGGAATTTAGGCCTGAGGCATCCCTCACCTCTAAGGTACAATCAGATTTGAATGTGGACTCCTGGAAGGAGGATGTCAAGAAGTCCAATAGGGTTTGTCTTATAAATGGTTTTTGAAACAGCAGGAGAAAAGAGCTGCTGAATTGCCCGAAGGCTCACTAAAGGCTTTAAGCATTTTCATTTTCAGAATATCCTGAAACTAAAGCTATCATCATTGTATTAAAATGATCACACTCTCCTACTTTTCTTCCCCATATTCTTAATCTGCAACAGAGAAGCAGTAATAAGTAATTCTCAGAACCATGGAGTTTATAGGGAAATTTTGTGGGAGTTTATTTTTGAGGATCTAAGCAATGTTTTCCTCAGCATAAAATATACAAAAGTCATTCTGCAGGATAAACTATTAAGGATTCATATATATTACCTTACTAATGCTGGATTGCTCCATATAACATCATCTAAAATGTATCTATCATGCCTAATTTAAATTCCGCAACCTTCCTCTCTATTATATCATTATCACTGGGTGCAGAGACCTGTGGATAGCAGCTGTTACATATCTTTTTTCCTTCAGACAAACTGGGATGTTAGTATATTTCAAGTCTCAGGTTTTTGTGAACATAGGTATATATACATCTTTTACAAAAGTCTTTAAGTATCCTCTTATACAAGGGAACAATATTTATGTTAGTATTCTAAAAAGAGAACAGTCCTATCTGAGGCTCCTAATGATGTTGTGTAAGCCAGAGAAAAAATATTTTATGACTTGCAAAAGGACATTATGGCTAAATCTCCATATGTATTGCAATTTTGGTACCAGAACATAAGAAGTTCTGGTATCAGGGTTCAATAGTTTATTCCCTTCCTTATGTAATGAAAAAGGTACCAGACAGGAATGGAGACTAAGGCAATTTTTGTTTTACCCCTACATTCCTACTGTCCTGAATAAGATTTAAAGATGTCTGAACAACTGAGGGCTCCATTACTGAGTATGTTCATATTTTAAAAGTTTGGGCCTTTATGCTTTAGGCACTAACTTACAACATGGAACTAGGGCTTTGGAACCACTGGAAAGTAGAAATGACATTTTATCAAATAAGTATTTGGTGACAAAATTACATGATAAATTCTAGTTAATTTATTGATTGATATATTTATTTATTCAAGATACTAGAGATGCAGAAAAACACCAGATAAAGCCCTGCACTCATGGAGCTTAGAGTCTAGCAAAACGAGGCATATTAAATACATTACATGCATTGGGGAAATAGATTTTTTTTTTTAATCTCCTAATTCAGAAAACTTCTCACAAAGGTAGAAACGAAAGAAAACAATTTTGCTACTGAATAAATATTAAACCAGAATGTGTTGTGCATCACAGGTAATCTGTTAAAACACTGCACAGACAGAAATCTCACCCTTTATAAAAAGACAAGCAGATACAACCCATTACAACATGCTCTCGTAAACAACAACTGGGTCTCAGGTAAGAGGACTAGATAGCACCATCTGTCACCCACGGTTCATTCTCAGTAATTGGAGTGGTCGAGTTTGCTAATTAGGTTATCCAAAGGAAAAGTAAACTTGTATCTTTATGACAAGAGGTAGTTTTGCAACTTCAAGAGGGCTGCTCGCCCAAGTTAGGCCTCTACCCTTCTTTCTACAGAAACTGGGAGACAGGGTGGCTATCTTCCTTGATTACATACCAGATATTATCCCCAACACCTTTAAACAGACATTCCTGGAGCTTAATGCTGGCAAGAGACTATTTTGCTTTTTAACAAATTTATATACATTTCAAAGAGATAGAAAGAACTTAAAATTACAAATTTTCTGAAGTCAATGCTCTAAGAAATATGAAGGGATAAAGTATTTTCTCTTATTTTCAACAGGGAGAATTAAGCTTCTTACTTTTAATGTGTATTTGCCCTTACAATCTCCTCCCTGGCTTACTATAAAAAAGTAACGTCACAGTTTTCTAATTATCTTCATTGCTATTTTTACCTTTCTCAGGGCAAGCTGCAGACATATAAATATCTAGCAAGTCCACTGAAATTAAAGATCCACTTTCTCTGAAGTTGAAGATAATACAAATCTTTTTCGTTATATATTTTATTCTTCTGGCTATTTTTTTTCCCCTGAAGTAAACAAGTGATTTATAGATTTCTTTTCCCTCATGGAGAAAACTTCAGGGTTAAGAAAAATAGTTCTGCCCCAAGAGAAATTTTATTAATATTATCTATATTGTAACACTGCCTTGGGATTGAAAGAAAGATACTGCCTCTTCCGATGTTGAATCTTTTCTGATCTCTTTCCATAAGAGAAAAGTGTTGGGCTAGGGTACTGATACAATGTCCAAAGGTACAAAAAGGAAAAGGAAAAAAAAACCTGCCATCTTTTTCTCAATGGAATTTCCAGTTGTCACTTCTACTCAGCAGTTAATTGGTAATACCACCTAAGAAAAAATAAGGCAAGATACAGGGGCGCCTGGTTGGCTCAATCATTTAAGCATCGTATTCTTCACTTAGGCTCAGGTCATGATCTCACAGCTCATGAGCCCAGCATCCTGCTCTGTGCTGACAGTGAGGGGCCTGCTTGGGATTCTCTCCATCCTGCTCTTTCTCTGTCCCTCTCCTGCTCATGTGCATGTGCATGCATTCTCTCTCTTTCTCTCTCTCTCTCTCTCAAAATAAACAAACATTAAGGAAAAACATATTATGGTAAGATACAAACTTCAGTCCATCTGGTAAAATAATTTCCAAGTCTCAGAATTTTAAGAATTGAAGTCTTCTATTATTTATCAAATGATCCATGCTCCACACGTGGTTATGGGGAAGTCAGTTTAGGGGAGGAAAGGGAAATAATTAATCATGAGATAAAGTGTGTGGTAAAAATAGCCATCTTTCTAATCTTAATCATTTAAAAGATTATTAGGCAAATTAATCAAAACCGTTTGCCAGTGTTGACCTCTTCTGGGTACTCTAGAAAGTCTGTGGAACATTCCTGAATTTTCAGTACAACCCATCTGCTACCTCTTAGCTCACTTGTCTTACTACCCACACTCCATACCTTTACTCCCTCTGCTCTAGCCACCCACCCATTCCTGTAATTCAGCAGTTACTCTCCAGACTCAGCCTTTGTACTGCTTTTCTGTCAGGAAGATTCAATACCCACCCCCATGGTCAGATAGCCACTGACAGAGCTAGCTCTTTCCCATTAGCTTCCCCCTCATATGTAATTTTATCAGACAGGTTTTATCTGACTACCCTATATAAATAGCACCTTCTTCACTGCTAAAACATCTCCCATCCCTTTTATTTGTATTTGCTAATACTCCTATTTCCTCGTATTTCCCCCTAACAGACGACAGCTGATATGTGTGAGGGCACAACGGAAATGCACACGGAGGCACCCACTCTCATGTAACCTCTACTCAACACTCTTCTGCTCACTAGTGCTATACTATCATCTCAACAGATTTGGACTGAAAGTCTGCTTCCCCTTCTTCTCACATTATTACATATTTTCATTTTCCTATGGTATTGTGTGTATAATTATTCCATAGCATTTGCCACCATCAATCTTTTACTATAGTGAGCTATGTGCACAAGTCTCTATTATAAAAATTAAAGGCCATTGAAGGTAAAGACTGTTCCGTCCCTCTTCAAACCCTGAAAGTTCAGTTGCTAACAAACTGCCGGGTACATAACATGAAGCAAATAATTACTTGCCAAACTTAATATCCATTCACATAACATATTTTTAAATCTGTAATTTCCTGTAAGATTGAAATATTTTTAATAAAGCAAATTTTAAAAAACATATTGTAGAGTGAATTAACTTTCCCAGGAGACTACTGGAATTTGAATAGTGGAATTTATTGCCTTATCCCAAAGATGAATTAGGCTTGTAAAACTATTCTTAAAATTATTTGAGAACATGGTAGTATTCAGATTTCTCTTAAGTAACACTGTATGGAGTCTGCTTCTCTGTTTTCTAATGCTAATGGTTCTATTATGCTTCTAAGGAAGGGGCCCTTTTGAAGTAGAGCCAATTTTCTCTACACTGTCCTTTCTTGTTCAAGATTATTCTGTAAGCCTGCAGGATTTGTTACTGATAGTCTGGTTTTCTTTCCTTTTCCTTCTCTTCTTTGGACATTGTAACAGTAACTTGGACCATCACTTTTCAATCCATGGAAAGAAAAGCAGAGATTCAATATCTGAAGAGGCAATATGTTTCAGTTCCAAGGCACTGTTACAACATAGATAACACTGATAAAATTGTTTTGGGGCAGAGCTTTTCTTCTTAACCTCAAAGTCTTCTCTGGGAGGGAGAAAGCTATAAATCTCTTGTTTACTACAGACAAAAATAAACTAAAATAATTAAATAACAAGAGAGTCATCTTACCTCAAACTCCATATGTGGTATTGCTGAAATAATTGAAAAAATAATAAAAACATGAATCATTACTTTCAATTCATTCAAGAAAGACCCACCCCCGTGGATCACTTTGTGTAAGTAATATATTCATAAAAATATTTTAAAAACTTAAAACTTCTATATTGTACAATATTTTGATTGTCTATTATTTTATATGGCAAGGTTGAGGGGTATTTTCCTTATGTCAACTGAAGAAGCTAAATTGGATTATGGGCTTTTTATCAAAATCATTCAAGTCTCTTTGGTTCATTTTTTTCTGATATATTCTTATATGATAATTATGTTAAAACCCAAAAAATTGATGAATGGATATGTGGAAATGGCACAACTGGCGCGTAAATTTATGTAAATTTGGTGATTTTAGATATTCCAATATTCTGAAAATATGTTGTGCGCTAGAAACAGTTTTAAATCTCGCAAAGGAAATCTGGTTATTACCTGATTATTAGAAATAGGTCTGATTTCTTTCAGTAAAATCTTATGCGATTATATCCACTCCTGCATACAATGGAAAATAGGACAATATAGCAGAACTCCTCTGTGGAAGTGCATTGCTTTTCCCTAGACCTGGTCCTATCCAGTCTCTGAATTAATTGATCTGTAGCCAAACAGCCATTCTCTCTGAGAGTCACAGAATGTTTGTTATCAGGAATTAAAAACTATGTCAAATAAACAGGAAAAGCCATGTAATTGTAAAGAACAATTAAATGTAACCATCTGTTTTCAGTCTCTCCTTTGAGGTCGGTTACCCAAATATATGTACCGATGTAGAAGTTGAACAGGATTACAATCACTCTCTGAAACCTCTTAGAGTCTGTCCTTAAACCTAGTGTTTTGTTTTGTTGTTTCTGTTTTTTGTTTTTACTCCAAAGCATAAAACAATTCACCTGCTGATGAAAAGCAATTCCTTCTCCATAAGAGTAAGAGATGCCTGGCAGAGAATCTGTTATTTAGGCTTTATGACAGAGATAGATTTAATGGAATTCAATTTTATTAGATTTTGTTGTTTGGAATTCATTTTTTTTTTTAATTTGACACAGAATTCAGCATGTTTCACGTGCCCTACCACATTCTAATTGACACATCTCTTGAATTTTATAGGATGTCAGATTGACTACCTGCATTTTCATAAATGGGTTGTCTGAATCCATCTGGGCTGCTAATAATTAAATACCACAGACGAGGTAGCTTATAAAGAACAGAAACTTGGGGTGCCTGGGTGGCTCAGTTGGTTAAGCATCCAACTCTTGATTTCGGCTCATGTCATGATCTCGTGCTTCATGGGATTGAGCCTCGTATCAGGCTCTGCACTGACAGCTTTAAGCCTGCTGACTCTCCTCCATGCGCACACATGCTCCGTTCTCTCTTTCTCTCAAAAAAAAAACAAAAACAAAAAAAAACAAAAAAAAACCAGAAACTTACTGCACAGAGTTCTGAAGGATGGAAATCTGAGATCAGGTGCTAGCACGGCTGGGTGAGAGCTCTCTTCTGAGTCTTAGCCTTCTCATTGTATCCTCACATAGCACGAGGAATCACAGATCTCTCTAAAGTCTCTTTTAATAAAGCACTAATCCTATTCATGAGGTTCCACATTCCTAACTTAGCACCTCCCAAAAGACCCACATCCTAATATGATCACTTTTGAGAGTTAGGATGTTAGCACATAAATTCGGAAGAGACACATTTAGACCACAGCATGGGTATACAGAAAAACCAACAAAAATCATACACATTAAATCAGATGGTGGCAAACGTAAAAAGAGTTCATACTTCGGTCTCACTTTATCACTTAAACCGACATTGAAATATATTCTGTTGGCAGCAGTTTTAGGGATCTATAATTCTGCCACAGAGAAATCAAGCTTCCTTTACTTCATTGTGAGAATGGAGACACACAAAGCACACACACAAAGACTCACAATGTTATATGGAAGGTACTTTGAAAAAAAAAAGATTCATGCATTGTACTATAAGATAACATCTGTGCTACTGAAATTAGGATGAGATAATGAAATAACATGAACAGACTAATCTGAATTAAATTGTGGGTTGCAAGATGTGTGCAAGTCTCATACTGAGCATGGCCTGTCTTATTACCTTTGCTACAAAGCCTTACTGAAGGATTCCTTTGAACTCCCAGATAGGAGATCAATACCAGAATCATCTCTCCATCTATCCCACTAGAATAAAAGTGCTGGCTATTTTTTCCTCTGATTATGTACTCCAAATATGACATGTAATATGATAATTTGGATAATTTTTTTTAGTGGCACAATGTATTTTTTTAAATTTATTTAAATCCATACATAGTTAACATACAGTGTAATAATGGCTTCAGGAGTAGAACTTAGTGATTCATCACTTACATATGACACCCAGTGCTTCCCAACAAGTGCCCTCCTTAATGCCCATCACCATTTAGCCCATCCCCCCACCCAACACTGCTCCAGCGACCCTGATTGTTCTCTGTATTAAGAGCCTCTTATGGTTTGCCTCTCTCTCTGTTTTTATCTTATTTTTCCTTCCCTTCTCCTGTGTTCATCTATTTTGTTTCTTAAATTCCACATATTAGTGAAATAACATGATATGTTTCCTTCTCTGACTTATTTTGCTTATTTCTAGTACCATCCACATTTTTGCAAATGGCAAGATTTCATTCTTTTTGATCTCTGAGTAATATTCCATTGCACATATTCTTTATCCATTCCTCAGCTGATGGACATTTGAGCTCTTTCCATAATTTGGCTATTGTTGATAGCACTGCTAAAAACATTAGGGTGCATGTGCCCCTTCAAATCAGCATGTTTATATTTTGGATAAATACCTTGTAGTGCAGTTGCTGGGTCACAGGGTAGTTCTATTTTTAATTTTTTGCAGAACCTCCATACTGTTTTCCACAGTGGCTGCACCAGTCTGCATTCTCACCAGCAGTGCAAAAGGGTTTTCTTTCTCTGTATCCTCACCAACATCTGTTGTTACCTGAGTTAAGATTAGTCACTCTGACCGGTGTGAGGTGGTATCTCATTGTGGTTTTGATTTGTGTTTCCCTGATGATGAGTGATGTTGAACATCTTTTCATGTGTCTGTTAGCCATCTGCATGTCTTCTTTAGAAAAATGTCTGTTCTGTCTTTTACCCATTTATTCACTGGATAATTTGTTTTTAGGGTGTTGAGTTTAAGGAGTGCTTTATAGGTTTTAGATACTATTCCTTTATCTGATAGGTCATTTTCAAATATCTTCTTCCATTTCTGTCAGTTGCCTTTTACTTTGTTGATTGTTTCCTTCACTGTCCAGAATCTTTTTATCTTGATGAGGTCCCAATAGTTCATTTTTGCTTTTGTTTCCCTTGCCTCCTGAGACATGTCTAGTAAGAAGTTGCTGTAGCCAAGGTCAAAAAGGTTGCTGCCGGTCTTTTCCTCTAGGATTTTGATGGTTTCCAGCTTACATTTGGGTGCTCCATCCATTTTGAGTTATTTTTGTGTACGGTGTAAGAAAGTGGTCAAGATTCATTCTTCTGCATGTCCAGTTTTCCCAACACCATTTGCTGAAAAGACTGTCTTTTTTCCATTAGATATTCTTTCCTGCCTTGTGGAAGATTAGTTGGCTGTACATTTGGATGCTTTTTAAATGTGTGCTGATGTGCAAGTGCTAGGCTTACAATGCAAAACATCAGGGTTAATAAAGTTAGAATGATTCATCTCTTAAAAAGGGCAATGTCCCCTGTTGTTCAGCTGCATAAAATGGAGATTGGCAGTTTCATTACTTACCTTAGGAATTCTCTTCCTTTAAAAACCAATTAATTTTTGTCATTGTTTAGTCTAAATTGTACTTACTTTTTTCCTAAAAAAGGTGCAGTAAGACCTATTGTAGACGGATAATTACTACAGTACTTTGGCAAGGATTGATCTACTTTTTGTTTTCCTTTTGAAGACACTATGTTTGTTTTCTTTATTCTGGCCTCTGGTTTTACGGTCTATTAAAGACATATTTACAAAGATTTCTATTCACACAATACTCCTCCCAAAGCATCAGCAAATCTCTTAGTGAAGGTCATGTCCTGGTCAAGAATTGGAGGATTTTATAAATATTCTGGAAAAGCTATCCTATCACAGGTTTTGTAAAGAAAATAAATCTGTGGCATATACTACTTAATGTTCAACCAGATGGTGCAGTTAATTATTTACTGAATCAAAAACGAAACATACACATCTTTTACCTCAGAATGTCATCTACTCCACTTGATTCACTTTACCTAATTAATGGAAGGATTCTGTTTACATATTTGTAATACATGTACAAAATGAAAGAATATGGTAGATTCAGGACCTCGTAACTTCCCAGGTAATGGACAAATGTTTTGTATCATAAATTCAAACCCCCATCAACACAATTTTTTTCCTAAAATTAAGGCAATCATTAAGTAATCACAGGAAAACAAGTAGCAAAAAGAATTTAGCTAAGTAATATATAGTATTACTACATATTACTCCTTAAAATTTGTAAGGGAATGCATGATAAAATAAATCTAACCTATTTTGCAAGCCATACGTCACTGTAATCCAACTGTTCTTCAATCATAAAAAATAAAATTAAGGAAAGAACTCCATGAATTTCTAATATTAACCAATAATACATGTTTTGAAATATTTTTATTAATTCATAACTGTCTCTGTTTCAGAACTGGAGTGTATACACACTTTTAGGGTAGTTTAAGTCACATTTTAAAAGCAATATTAAAACCTTTTCAACATTTTGAAAAGATTCACATATTTGTTTTAAATTAGTTGATTCTTTGTGAGACTGCATATGCTATGTAATGCATATACACAAATATCTATCTACACAGTATATAATTTTATCATATATCTAAAACATGCTTAACTAGATTGACTTTTGTAATATAAATACATGTTTTTAAACTATTTGAGATCACTGCCTGTGGAATATACATTTTTGAACCCCACTATGCCTAACACAAGGTAGGCATTACGTATTTGTTCAAAGAAAATTTATTATAGTGAAATCAACTGAAATGTTGATTTTGCATACAATATATCTTTCAAAGAGTAATGTGAATAAATATTTAAATACAATGCATATTTTAGTTTATCACTGAAGAATATAAATTACTATTCTTAAAATATCTTAAATGTCTCCTTACTTATGACTAGAAAATAAAATCACAAGCAATACAATACAGTGGCCTCACTGAAACTATAAGAGTTGTGTTTGCTCTCTAATAATGAGAATATATGGAGTCAAAAAAAATAAATTGAATTGAAACTTTACTAAAATAAACACAGTACTACATAAAGAAAAATCAGGTATCTACATGAGTAAATATATTGTATATGCTACATAAAATTTACTAGAAGTATTAGAAAACTGAAAGACTGAGTAAAACTAGAGAAAAAATTTGAATGTATGGATTTTTCATGGAATGTGTCAAACTGGAGAGTTTATGAGACTGTAGTTGTCAAACTGGAGAGTTTATCAGAATGTAGGTATAATTAATCAGGTAAAAAATTAATGCTTTAAATTCAAAAAATTCTAAAATTCTTTTTAAAAGCTGCAACAGTTTATAATTTTATATAAAAATCTGTAGCAGAATTTAGTACATTTTATAATTAAAATGATAGAATTTAAATAATCAAAGCTGTTTGAATTTGGTCTTCAGCAATAATTTTTTCATCACCTGATTTTTTGGGGATTTTAAAAAGGAGACCTTCAATAAAAAATAATCATATATAGAATTCCATTTTACTCCTTCCTATCTACCTCAGAAAGATATCACATACTGTTAACTAGTCCATTTTATAGAGTCTTTACAATATATTTTGTAATAGGGTTAGTATTTCCTTTGAATTAGACTCAATGTGTACAGAGACACCTTATCTGTTCCCTAGAATATAGGCATCAGAGGTCCTCCATCCATTAGATGTCCAAAAGTCCTTGAATTTAGGATTTATTTGGGAGTTACTGGGCAGTAGAACAACAGGTTGGCCTTCCCTGGAAGGTCACTGTTGACCTTCAGTGCAGGATAAGCCTTCAAGTCTATGCAAAATAGTCCTTCCCCTAAATACTAACTTCAGTGTTTCCGGGGCCACAAATACCACAATGCAAAACAAGTGGCCTCAGGCTGTCAGATTTGATCTATAGCATTTGAATTCCTAACTCCAACTAACTTTTTTTTTTCTTCTCATAATTTCTCTTCTCTGAGTTATGACCTTTTCCTCTATTCCTTTAATTAATAAAAGAAAGCTCATTTTGTTTGCTTTACATAAAATAGGAATATTTGACCCATCAAGAAAGTGTCATTCATATTATGGTTTATCTTCCTTTGCTAGCATTAATGAAGCCCTTGAAATTAAAAAAAACCACAAAGCCTTGTATATTCTGGGATCCAAGGAGCAAAATATTTGCTCTTTCATGACGAGTCAACTTTCCTCCCCCAAAAGAATGGAACAGGGAGTTTCTGGTCACATGCGTAAAAACAAAATCAATTAAACATACAAAACTTGAGTTGTGAGCAAATCACCACACCAGTTGATTTTTTTTTCTGTCAAGATACACAGTTATAACTGTGTATTTAGACTTATCAGTCAACCCAAAGTAAGGGCAGCTGTAAAACAAGGGGTAAAGTATTCATGGGAATTGATAAAAGTTGAGGACCAAGCCTGGGTTACTACATCAACCAATACATACTAATCATTCAATAAATTATCTGGATTTTTATTTAGTAAAAATGCACATGGAAAAGCTGGTTGTAATGCAAACATATTATAGGTTAAAATGAATACAGAAGAAAGACATTGGATCAGCTTGAATTAAAGTAATTTACTGTGATGAAGCAAAAGAAACTAGATTTTCTAAAGGAAAGTGCCATGGGGCAAAAAACATTCCAATAATTGAAAAGGGAAGATAGTACGTTCAGTTTAATCACTATTGAAAGTAAAGGAGGTTATGAATTGGGCTTTTAACTCACACAGAATGTAATTTTAGTACCTAGCGCATCTTGAAAGACAAAGGAAAATGATCTATGAGGAAGTCTAAGAACAAATATGAGAGTTATTTAAGTAGTGTCTAGTGAAAACAAGGCAAACTGTGATATGTGAACCTGTAAACTAGATTTTGGTAATAGAGAAACTGCCATAACATTCATCATGGGACTTAGAATACAACCAAAGGGGAAACCCTTTGATTAAAGGTAATTCTTTCTCTATCTCTCAGTCTCATCTAGTTTCCAACTGTTTGTAAATCTCATGTGAACACAAAACTCTGTTCTCTGTCTTTTCATTCTTCTTTGCTCTTGCTTTGCTTTTAAAAATGTTTTAGTTCAGCTTCACAACAACAACAACAACAATACTTAATTCCACAAAAGCTTTGGGGTTTTTGTAATATAAGAAATGCCATTAAAGTAAATAAGTAGTTGGCTCTTACCTAAGACAATTCAAACTCAACAAATTAGATAAATTAATCAAAAATAAAGAAATCAACTTTTGGATTCTGCCCAGGATGTAGATAACTGGAAAAAAACATTCCTCCTAGACCTACAATAACACCAAATCTTGGACGAAATGCAAGTTTATGAATCCTATTTCACTCTCAGAGAGCTGAGGGCACAGGGCAACCAACTACCTACAAACCTAATGAGACAGACTCCGGCAGGGAAAGATGGGACATAAGCACTTGCTAACCTGAGACAAACTAAATTAGCTACAAAAGTTCATGAATTACCAGATGCTGAATGAGGACTGGCAAGGGTGTGGAGGAGCCCCTGGGGGTCTCAGAAATAGGGAGATTTTACATCCTTTTGTAGGCTATTATCCACTATCCACACTATACAACCATAAAGAAGAAAGTGAGGAAGAAGGAGGGGAAGGAGAAAGGGAAGGAAAGGGGGAAGAAGAAAAGAAGAAGACAAAGATGAAGACCAAGACACTGGTTGAGAGCCCTGAGAAAGTCTCCTTCATGATGCGTGACTGGGGGAGAAGAGTCTGTGTAGGAGGAATAGGAAAGTCCACCTGAAACTTCCTTATCTCCATTACAGAATTAAAGCCTTATTCTGTGAAAAGAAGGGGAACGAACACTGCCACTCTTAGGGCACTGGAGAAAACCCCACCGCAGATGGGGTAACCGAAAAGAAAAATCCCTTCAGGAGAGGCAGAAATATATTTTGGGTGCAGAACCAGAGGTGAAAGGGTGCAGGGTCAGCAAAAAGGTTACACCTCTGGGACACAGAGAGACAGTGGCTAAGGCTGAGGCTACACAGGCACAACGGAGAATACTCCTCTGCTCGGCCACCACCAGGCTAACAAGTGTCCTGTGACACCTTAATGGGAAAAATGCCGGGAGAGTGGGAAGAGTGTAGAGACAGACCCTAACTGAGGCAAAGCACAAAGGGAAGGCCTACACTGAGACGAGAGCAGACACGATACAAACCTCCTATCACACCATCCAGACCACAAAAACAAGGTATTATAAAGGAATTTGAAATGTGTGGTGCACTTAGGGCAATCACAGCAAACTAAAAACCTAAGTCCAACTCAACTTCTGAGAACATTAATGTAAATCCCACACTAAAGGTCTAGCAGAAGAAAAGGTAGGCCCATTTCCAGGCATAAACTCTACTCCATTCTCCATTGTTTTATATAACACGTATGGCTTTCAACAAAAGAAAGTATGAGGTATCTAAGAAGCAAGAAAGAAACAACACACTGCCAAGAAACAAAAAATTAACAGAGCCAGAATGAGATATGATAGGAAGGTTGGATCTATCTCACAGGGAACTGAAAGTAACTATGATTAGTATGCAAAAGACTCTAAAGGAAAAGGCAGAAAACATGCAGCATCAGATGAGTAATTTTAGCAGAAATATAAAAACTATCAAATAGAATCAAATGCTAGGAATAAAAAGCAAAATGAAGAAGGCCTTTGAAAGGCTTGCCAGCAAGTTTAAATACACCTGTGAGTAGAATCAGCAAATTTCACATAGGTTAATGCAAATTACCCAGACTGAAACATAAAGAGACAAAAAAGCAAATAAAACAGAACAGAGCATCCAAGAGCTGTGGTACAATATCCAATGGTCTACTATAAGTGTAATTGAAATCCCAGAGGAAGAGTTAAAGAATGTGGTGGAAGAAATATTTTAAGAAACAGCGACTCCGTATTTTTTAAATTAACAACAGACAGCAAACACATATCCAAAAAAAGCTCAGAGAACCCAAAGAAGAATGAATACCAACAAAATAACATTTGGGACTTGCAGTTTCAGCTTTAACATCTGGAGAGCTTAGAAGTTGCCACTCCTATCCTTAGAGCAAGAAAATGCTCAGAGAACTAAAAATCAATACACCAGAGAACTAAGGTTGTGGGGCAAACTGGCACCCTGTTTCCTGGAAAGACAGGCAAATCGAGAGTCACAGTTGAGATTTAGTTACCTGAAAAAGAAGCCGCTGCAGCCACAAACTGGTAAAGATATTTCAAAGGTAACTGATACACTGTGGGTGGCTCAGTGTGTGCTAGTATGAAAGTAAGAAACTTCTGGGGGCCACAGTCTTAAGGGTAAACTTGTATAAAATTGTCATGGGTTTTACCTCCTCCCGGACTCCTGTTGGGTTTTCAGGGGTGGCGGGAAGGGGAGTGGAGATTTTAGCAAAGCCTTATCCAAGGTGGACATTTACTGCACTCCAGTGCCCTCTAGCATTCTTGTCTCACCTAAGGTTGTATGAGGAGGAAGCTACACCACTGGGAAATATGGGTGAAGGCCAAGGCCCCAAGTCTTCTGCTCACTAAAAGACTGAAATTTAATAATATATTACAGAATGTTTCCCTTCCCCCACACCTTTTTAGGGAGGCCCAAACTTAAGAGAGGAGACAAAAACAGACACTAGATGAATTTGAGGCCCCTGGTATCAAACAGTAAACACAGCCAACTTCTAGTCAGATAAACATTACCCCATAACCCATATCTGGCTTTCAATTAAAAGTTATAAGCCATGCCAAAAGGCAAGTAAAAATACAGTCTAAAGATACAAAGAAAGCATTAACATTAGACTCAGATACAACACAGATGTTGGGAATGCAAAGTAAATGGGGTTACTATGTTGTGGGCTACATTGGTTAAAGAATTAAACGTCATATAAGAATAAATGAGTAGGTAAACAGACAGCTAGAAACTCTAAGAAAGAATTAAGATGTTAGACATAAAACACCCTGTGACAGAAATGAAGAGAGCCTTGATGAGTTCATCAGCAGACTGGACATGGCTAAGTAAAAAATCTATGAACTTGAAACTTCTCAAACTGAAATGCAAAAAACAAAACAAAACAAAACAAAACAAAACACACCCCACCACACACATGCACATCAGAACAGACTATCCATGAAATATGGGACAATTTCAAACATTCTAACATAAGTGAGACTGAAATACTAGAAAAAGAGTAAGAGAATAAATACATAAAATAACACTGGCCAAGACCTTCTGAAAACACTGACAGAGATACCAAACCACAGATTTAGAAACTCCAGAGAATCCCAAGCAGGATAAGGATAACAAAACAAAACAAAACCCTAACACGCAGGCATATAATATTCAAACCGTATCAAAGACAAACAGAACATCATAAAAGAAGCCAGAAGAAGCAGCAAAAAAATCTTATTTAATCTTACCTATAGAGGAATAAAGGATAAGATTTACAACAGACACCTCATCAGAATCCATACAAGCAAGAAGAAAATAAAGTAAAATATTTGAAATGTTGGAAAAAAATAACCAGTAACTTAGACTTCCATGTCTAGTGAATTATCCTTTAAAAGTGAAGGTGAGGGGCGCCCAGGTGGCTCAGTCGGTTAAGCGTCTGACTTCAGCTCAGGTCATAATCTCACAGTTCAGAGGTTTGAACCCTGCGTTGGGCTCTGTGCTGACAGCTCAGAGCCTGGAGCCTGCTTCAGATTTGGTGTCTCTGTCTCTCTCTGCCCTTCCTCCACTCATGCTCTGTCTCTCTCTCTCTCTCAAAAATAAATATTAAAAACAAATTAAAAAAAAATAAAAATGAAGGTGATATAACAACTTTCTCAGATAAATAAAAACAGAGCAATTTCATGACCAGCAGATCTGACCTGCAAGAAATAATAAAAGATGTCCTTTAGGCAGAAGAAAAATAATAGAGAAATTCAGATCTCCAAGTCTATCCAAGAGGAGGCTAAGGAAACTAGTAAATATAATGTCTGCTGGATGGGATCCTCCAAAGGGATATTACGTACAAAGTAAGGAAATCTGAATAAAGTATGGACCCTAGTTAAAAATGATGTATTAATATTTGTTTATTAATTGCAACTTATGTACCACCCTAATTTAAATTATTGATAACAGGGAAAAATGGGAGTGGGATATATGGAAACTATATTATCCCTA
The DNA here is from genome assembly GCF_023721935.1 of Panthera uncia. Classification (NCBI taxonomy): domain Eukaryota; kingdom Metazoa; phylum Chordata; class Mammalia; order Carnivora; family Felidae; genus Panthera; species Panthera uncia. The sequence continues at coordinate 137,308,082 of NC_064816.1, read as the reverse complement.
CAATTTTTCTGTAAACCTGAACATTTCTAAAATAGAAAAGGTTTCTTTTTTTTTTTTAAGTTCATTCATTTTGAGAGGCTCAGAGCCTGACGTGGGACTTGGTCCCATGAAACATGAGATCATATCCTGACTTGAAATCAAGAGTCAGACACTTAACTGACTGACTCCAGGGGCCCTTAAAAAAGTTTCCTTTAAACCAACAAACATTAACACCTAGGTGTATCATATGCAAACTGTGGAAAACAAAATATAAAGAGAAAATCTTGAAAGCAGGTGAAAATGACACATTACATGGGCAGGAACACAGATAGGAACTACAGATTTTTCATCAGAAACCATGTGAGTCTGAAGCCACAGGGCAATGACTTACAATGCTAAAATACTAAAATAAACACACATGCACATGTACACTCACTCACTCGTGCACATACGCACACACAACTATCAATTCAAAATTCTCTAATTAGCAAGATAGTTTTCAGGTCTGGCTAAAATGGATTACTCATTCCAGTTCTAAAGCTTCCACTGATCACAACTAATATCCCTGGAAAAAAATAAAGATCTATCTGTTCAGACTCTAAAATACATACAACGGCAGGTGGATTGGAAGGGAAATCTAAACCCAGATAATAGGTGATATGATAACACTAGCTTTTTTGTTGTTGCTGTTTCATTCACTCAGGTTTAGACCCTATGATGGCTGCTATTCCAAAACAGCAGCAAGCACAGACAAAAAGTCTTCAAGAGAAATCCTATTTCTTTCTTGACAGAGGTCCAGGAAGGGAGGCTGTGGGAGTAATTCTGTTTTGTTTGTTTTTTTACCCTCCTTGCCGCTGGCAAGTAATGGCAAAGGCCAAAAAGGTGCCTAAAATTTTAGATAAAATATTTCTGTTTGGGCAGAGGAACTAGAAAATGGATGTCCCTATGATCTGAAATTTGTGTGGGAAATTTTTGTTATCCTTCTCTCTTTGCTTGGCCCCCAAAGCATACCCATTTAAAGGAATGTGTGACAACACAAGGAGGTTAAAACACCATACTTTTAGCCAGAGAGCCATAAAAAGCAGTCTAGGAACCATAGGATGTGAGGAATCCTAAGGAGAGAAGGGAGATGGAAAAAGAGAGCTCCTAAATTTGTGTATGAAGTCACGTGCTCACCCCTGAGTGTACATGTATGGAACTGAGTTACTTATTGTGGTGTCACCCTACACAGGTTGACTGCCTGCTAATGCAAAGGGAAACAAACAAATCTCAAGTCTAGACTTGCTTGCTACAACCAAGAGCCACTTGTGGTGGAGAGCAAGGTAACCTGAAGTCTAGTTGGCCTATCCCACTGCTCCTTCTCCACTCATGCCTGTTCTGTCCCTGGGGATTAGCAGTGAAGGGATGTTTGCTCACAGACTGCTTGAGCAATTGTGGTATGTTTAAATTTCATTTCTTATTATTCTTCGCTGTAGATGTGTCTGCTGGTGTCCTTAAATACTCTGGTTTCAAGTTGTAACAGTTAATTAGCTGCCAGTCTTAATGTGTGGCATATTAGGTTTCAAAATCAAAGCTGAACCATTCTGTTAACCTTTCTGAAAGTGGAAGAGTCTCCATGTGCTCCAAACACTAATCTGTTAGAAACCAGTGCAGCTATGATCTCAGCCAGATTCCTTGTCCAGGAAGGGAGAAAGGAAGGAAAGGGGAAGAAGAGAGTAAGAGAGAGAGACAGAGACAGAGACAGAGACAGAGGAAGGGAGAGAGGGAAGAAAGAGGAAGGAAATGCCAGCCATCTTCGTTGCTTTCTTCCTTCCTGTCTGCCTGTCCATCTGCTGCCTGCCTTCCTCCAGGAGGTACTTAGTAGGCACACACAATGTAAATTACTTAAAATAATCTTGTAATAATAATATTTGAATAATGTTATTAGTGATATGTCTCTAAAGTATCACTCTTACTGAAACATCATCAATAATACTCAATATCTGAATGCTATTATTGCAATAATGGTCCTTCTGTTCTGAAATGTATATCAAATGTGTGCTTATGATGCCAGTTGAGTATTCCAAGATGTAATTTAGCCCATAAGAAAATGCCTTCCATTTATTTCTCTATAATACTAATAAACTTGTTGCTCCAGAAGAACAATTTCATAAAACTCTCCAAATTCAACCATGAAGTCAGACATCCATGAGAAGATGGAGATGCATATAATAGTTATTTCATTAGATTCTTATTAGACCTGGGTTTCAGCAGTATAAAGATTACTGGGAAGTAAACAACAAAAGTTTGGTAACCATTCACTACAGTTGATATATGTATAATTTCAGAAATGTTGGAAGAGGAACTAGAAGATTCTGTCCACAAAACAGACCAAAGTCTTCTAATCTGGTATTGCCTCAATCTGTAGTTAAGAAAGCAACAATTCAGTCCATTGAACCAAAAAACCCTTACCCATGTTCTAGAATCAGGTTGCTAGCACACTCCACCTCTATAAATTGGACATTTATGGACAAAATCTTTCATTATCTATATTTCCATCAAAACACCAAGGAAACTATTTTGCAATGTATGACTTTTGAGAAATATTATAAGGGTGTCCAATTAGGAGCTTGGATTTACAGTCCCTATACCAATTTTGGAAAATACATACATACAGATATATTAGATTAAACGCTGATGCACAGAATTCAATAAGTGGCGTTATCTGCTATACTGAGGGGAGGGTATTAAGAAACACAGAATGTTTGGGAAACAGTGAGAAGACTAGAGAACAGTTATTTGAGGTATCTGGACTTCCCATTTTACTATCTCACACGTACTTCATTCACATTCAATATATATTAAGTTGAATACAGTACCTTTAACATCTGACCTTCCTTCCTTTCAAAACACACACACACACACAAATGTAAAATACATTGTGTTTTTTGTCTTGTTTTGTTTTCTTTTTGTTTTTTTTTAATTTTTTTTAACATTTATTTATTTTTGAGACAGAGAGAGACAGAGCATGAACAGGGGAGGGGCAGAGAGAGAGGGAGACACAGAATCGGAAACAGGCTCCAGGCTCTAAGCGGTCAGCACAGAGCCCGACGCGGGGCTCGAACTCACAGACTGTGAGATCATGACCTGAGCCGAAGTCGGACGCTCAACCGACTGAGCCACCCAGGCACCCCTGTTTTTTAATCATGGAACAAAAACCCCGTTGCCCAGGTCAGAAGCCTGGAGACTCTCTTAAAGTCTTCTTGTCCCTCTGTTAATGTCCAATTTTCATCGAGATACATTAGCTCTTCCTTCTCAATAAACATCTCTCTCCTTTTACTATTTCAGATTCTCATTATGTCTTGCTCTAGGTTATTATTACAATATTGCAACTGATCCCCCCTCCCTCACCCTCTACTTCTCTCTCTCTCTCTCCATTGTAGTCCCATCTATCAATGTATCACACTTCTGACAGAATAATCTTTTAAAAAATATCAAATGGATGGTTGCATTCATTTTAATAATTCTTTACTGCTCTTGGGATAAAATGCAAAGTCCTTATCATGGCATACAAAACATGCTCAAAATGTGCCCTTTTTTCTTTCAACATCAAATGTGCCTCACATTTCATACATGCTAAATTTATTAAAGTGTCCTGAATTCATCATACTCTTGAACATCTCCATAACTTTACTCTACCTGGAATCATCTTATTCCCTTTTCACTTGGTTGGCTTCTTGAATAGAGGGAAAAAGAAGTTCCATGATATCAACTCTTGACTGGAATAAATATTCCTGCACTATCTTGTAAAATTTTTTAATCAAACTTGTTATAAATGTCTTTTTAATTCCCAATGCCCCTATTACATATAGAATACAAAGACTAGTAAGTTACAATTCCTAATATCAAAGACTGTATTCACTTGAGGAAAATGTTAAAATATCTATAGAGTGTACATATAAGGATATATGGTACTTTTATTGCTAGTGCTTTTTGTACCAGTTTTTATAAAACCTTAATGTTAACTCTCTTAAAACAACCTTTCCCTCAACAAGTCTGTGTCAATATCCTCTCAAGTAACCACCAAAACTTAATCTCATATCCCTTTAATGCGTGCTCAACACTGCTGGCAGACTGATGTTTCTAAAATATAGATTGTGTTCTGTAACTTCCCAGCTTAAAAGCTTTCAGTGGCACCACGTCGTCTATGGGATAAAATCCAAACTTGGTGACATTATCTTCATGGCCTATTAAAATCTGAATCTAAATTACCTTACATGTGTTATCTCCTAAAAAAACTTCTGTGGTGCTAACAACAAACATATCACTGTTTGAATCCACCATGGCTTCTAACACCTCTTGTCTTTTCATATTATTCATTTTTCTGGAATACAATTTTCAGTTGAAGAATCAATACTAACAGAACTATATTTTCCTCTCAAATTTTCTTTTATACCTCCCCTGATATCATTACTCAATACTGTAAAACCACAAATACCTACAAAATATTTGTGCAATAACACTGTTATGTTGTATTTTCATTTTAGATTATGTATCTCTTTATTGGTACTGGAGATTCCTCAAATGCACAGACTGTTTATTCATTTTTGTGCTTCCAAGGCCTTAACACAGAATAGTTTACAAGGGGTTAATACATGTTTGTGAAATGAATGAATGAATGAAATTGATGAATGTATAATAGTTTAAATAATAAAAATATCCATGTATTTGCGATCAGAATACAGATACTTTGGTTTAAGGAAATGTTACACAGCATGCCATGGTGCAAATCTGATATTATATAAGCCCTGGTATGGTGGTAGTCCTAGAAAAGACCAGTAGGTAGTTAATAACGTAAGACCTAGATTCTCATGCTCTTTGACTACACTGATGATCTCTCCAGGTGCCTCTTCTGTAAAGGTCTTATGGTTTCTTCACTGCAATTCAATCTTCTCTTTCCAGACCCCTGACCAACCAGCCCAGCCATCTGTGGCAAATTGAACATGCAGCAGTGGCAGTACCTAGACCTGACACAGAGAAAGGGAAACGCTGCTGTTGGACCATCCTCTTCATGGGCCCAGCGCTCAAGCAGTGGGGGATGGAGGGAGTAATAACAAATTCTGGCCAATATCCTTAAGAAAAGTCCTCTTATTTCTCCTGTTGTTAAGGGCTTCCTCTTGGTTCAATGTGCTTAGGTAGTTAACTATCCAAATGAGCCTGGGGCTCAGGCATGGGGGTGGGGGAGCGATGGTAAGGATAAATTCTGGCTACTATCCTTAAGAAAAGCCCTCTTGGGGCACCTGGGTGGCTCAGTCAGTTGAGTATCTGACTCTTGACTTTGGCTCGGGTCACATTCCCAGGGTTGTGGGATTGAGCCCCACATTGGGCTCCATGCTGAGCACGAAGCCTGCTTAAGATTCTCTCTCTCTCTTCCTTTGCCCCTCTCCCCCACTCAGGTGCTCCCTGTCCTAAAAAAAAACAAACAAACAAAAAAAAAAAACAAAAATAAAAGTCCTCTTATAATCTCTTGTTGTTAAGGCCTTCCTCTAGGTTTGATTGCTTAGGTAGTTAATAACGTAAGACCCAGATTCTCATGCTTTTCACCTACACCGATGATCTCTCTAGGTGCCTCTTCTGTAAAGGTCTAATTATTTCTCCTTTGCATCCCAGTCTTGCTCTTTCCAGACCCCTGACCAACCAGCCCAGGCATTTGTGACTGCTCAAGTCTGTGTTTATAAAAGCAGACCACATTTACCTACATGTTGTTCACAGCTATCCACACTGGAGAAATTTCTTCTAACCAACGTCTTTAGGGCCATCTTTGAGTTAGGATACAGTAAAGCAGACGTTCAGTTTGATTTGCAACAACACATGAGGTTAGTTTCCTCAACTTAGGGAAACTTCCATGAAGCCATATGTAAGGGCTAAGGGGGAAGCAATTCTTCCAGGGAGTAAGTAAAACTATACTTCTTCATGTAAAGTACTGTTTCTTCTGGACATTTGGGCTGAGGCCCAAATCTAAATGCACCACTTCAAATATACACTAAATTATATTTCAAATGCTTGACCACACTGCAGAGACATGCTGTGGTTGCACAGTCAACACATGTTCTTCATGGAGGCATTCAATTTCTACTGGGCTCTGTAGCAAATAAAGATCTGGTTTTCAAAGAACATGTTGCTACAGATCTACCGATCTGCTACACATGACCTGACCCTGCGATACATGCAACAAGTTTAGCTAACCTGGATACTTCCGACACCACTGAATTTAAGACTCACATGGCCCCAGCAAGTAAATCAGATGGCACTGCAATACAACAGTTCCAAGTGTGAAAGACCCACTTAGTCCTGTGACTCTACCTTAGTGGTAGATGTATGAGGGATAATAACTTGCCCTTTATTTCAGAAAGCAAATCCTCATTGAAGTGGTAGGTCTGTATAACTTTCCAGGAGTTAACTTACCATTTCTAGGATGCATAAAACTTACGAGGGTATCTAGAATACTTGTTGAACACTAACTACAAAGCATAATAAAATCAATATGGCAAACTATTGTGATGCCCCAAATTATAAAAGATGCCCAAGGCATCAAAAAAAGTATAATGTCCTAGGAGCAAGAGAGTTACAGTAGCCCTGATACAAAACTGTGAATGAATAGTGATTCTCTTCCCTTAATAAAAGGTGTTACTTTGATACTCTTTATTGATAGATACTGAAAAGAATGCATCTTACACAATAGTGGCATCCAAATACTAGAATTTACGTTTTTCTTTTCTAGAAACACATCCAGCAAAACTGTTTCAAATGTGGTATCACTATTTAGGTTTATAATAATCCACTATTAACCACCATAGTTTACCTGTGTTTTGAAAGGGCCATACATGGGGCACCTGGGTAGCTCAGTCGGTTGAGCGTCCGACTTCGGCTCAGGTCACGATCTCGCGGTTCGTGAGTTCGAGCCCCGGGTCGGGCTCTGGGCTCATGGCTCAGAGCCTGGAGCCTGCTCCCAATTCTGTGTCTCCCTCTCTCTCTGCCCCTCCCCCGTTCATGCTCTGTCTCTCTCTGTCCCAAAAATAAATAAACGTTAAAAAAAAAAAATTAAAAAAAAAAAAAAAGAAAGGGCCATACAGATGGACTGAATGGAGAGATCACAGAAACAATCACCTCTGATTTTGACAGCATCACTAACTTCTGCAATTCTTCCTGGGAAAAGATATTCTTTCTGATTTACTGTCTTGGACTAGAGGATGACTAGGAGGATGCTGGGATATTTCTTTGGTCTTTCCTTCTATAACAGCTTTCCCTCAACAGATCAGAAACTAACAAGATTCTAAATATATCCAGTCTAGTGTTCCATTTTTGGAAGAATATTTTATAATCTTAATAAAATATATTTTATTATTTCCTTTACTTTACACATGATTCTTTATCAAAAAATTCTTTATTTATATAATTTTTAAATGTACTGTAGTACAATTTACATGCAGTAAAATTTACCCACTTCAAGTCAATGATTTTTTATAAATTTACTGAGATTTCCATTTAATTAGTATTCTTATTTCCAGCCCTAGCCAAATATTATATATATATTTTAATGTTTATTTATTTTTGAGACAGAGAGAGACAGAGCATGAATGGGGGAGGGTCAGGGAGAGGGAGACACAGAATCTGAAGCAGGCTCCAGGCTCCGAGCTGTCGGCACAGAGCCCGATGCGGGGCTTGAACTCAAGCACTGTGAGATCATGACCTGAGCCAAAGTCAGATGCTTAACCGACTGAGCCACCCAGGCGCCCCTAGTCTACCTTCTAATTTGCCTTTTCTGGGTAACTAATAGAATTATTCATGTAATTGTATACTAAGGATTTCTTATTTTAGTGAAGATTTTCTAAATTCAGACTCACAAATTTAAACAGCGATATAAGTCTCTGTAATTTTTCCCAAGTATGTAACTGAGCATCAAGACTCCATAGAAGCTTCAAAGATGCAGAAATAATTATAACGGGCCTCATAAATGAATTAATCCCAGTAAGGGTTCTAACAGTGTAGCTCATAGCTCTATACCTCAGGACTGTGCTTCAGAGATTTCACCACGTGTTTGTTTTTGTCACCAGTTATATACTACATTGCTTTGAGAACGAGTGCTAAACTCAGAAGTACTCACCTGTTATTTTCTTCCCCATCGATTTTTTAACATCAAGGTGACCCAGTCTGATGTATGCCTGTACCGTTACACAAAGTCCCCCAGACACCCTAGCAGGCAGTCCTAAAGGTGATAAAAGTTGCAAGTCATCCACCTAAAACCACCTGGATAATGAAAGCTCATTTCAGGGAGCTGAATAGATAAGATATTGATTCTGGTGAAAGACAATGTATGCTCAACTCATGGTCTGGTAATAGAGGGAATGGAATTAGAGAGGCTAGCTGTCACCACAAATAACCTGAATCTCCTCATGAACTAAAATGGTTTCTAAATCTGTAAAACACTTCAACCTGGAGGAACTTAAAAAATATAGCACTGCCAAGTAAAGCAGAATGAATGTAGAAAAGGATTTCATTATTTAATGACAATCCAGATACTTGAGGTAGCTCTTCAATTAAGATCGGCCCAAGTTACTATTTTGCATCCCATATTAAACTGAGGAAACTTCCTTCTCCTTATTTTGTTAAAGTTGGGATTTCTTTGTTTTGTTTGTTTTATTTTTAGTGCCTTATGCTCCCAGGCATTGCTCTAAGTGTTAGAGGACCCAATATTGAATACTGAATGAAACAGAAAAAGCACCTGAGTTTACTGAATTTTTTATTCAAGTGAAAGAGACAAAACAAAACAAAACAAAACAAAAACTAAAAAGCTAATTGTACTATATGATTTTTAGCAGTAAAACATGCTGCAGAGGAAAATTAACAATGGAAGGAGAGAGATTTAGAAAAGTAGGGATACCTTTTCTGGATACGGTTGTTAGGGAAGGCCAGTACGAAGATAATATTTGAGCAGAGAATTAAGTGAAGTGAAAGTACAGCCATATGAATATCTGGGCATGAGCTTTATAACCTGAGGGGAACTCAGGTGTAAAACTTCCGAAGGAAATGTGATAGGCATATTTTTGGACAAGAAAAGTCCAGAATATTTGAACAAGAATATGCAAAGTCAGACATGAGGTCTGAGTTATCCGGGGACCAGAGTCAACTAGGCCCTTATAGGACCTCGATAAGTACTATGGATGTTGTTCTAAATACAGTTGGAAAGCCATACAGAGATTCTGAGATGAATGACAGTTATTTTTTAAAGGAATAGTCTGGCTGTGGAGAAAAAGTGCAAAGAAAGGAATCATAGAGACTAGTTGATAAGAGTTCTGGATTAGTTCAAACAAGAGATAAAAATGGCTCAGCTTAAAATATCAATGATTACAGCTAAAATAGTTATGTTCAGTTTGGTGAATAATTCAAAGATAAAGTATAAAGAATTTCCTTACATATTAGATATAGCATTTGAGAGAAGAGTCAAAACTGATTACAGTATCTTCTGTCTGAGCAACTCATGGACTGGTAGTCCCATACACTTAGAAAAGACAGGGCAATGAAAAAGATTCATAGAGAGGACATGGGAATCACCAGTTTGGACTTGGATATGTGAAGTCTGAAATGCCTATTAGATATCCAGAGAAAAATGTGTATGTCCCACAACTGAATAATGGCAAGGCATAAAAGGAATGCAATTTCGAATAAATATTTGTGTCATCTGTTTAATAGAGGGTTTTCAAAGCCATGGGTCTGGATAAAATCATAAAATGGGAGAGGGGGGTACATGGAACCCTGAGACATTATGGCATTTCTAAGGCAGAAAGAGTATGATAGTAATCAGAAGCAGCACTGATCCCTAGCAGTGATCACCACCAGAATCCAAGAAACAAAACTGTTTTAACAATGAGGGAGCGATGAACAGTGTCAATTGTTCTGAAAGTTCAATTAAACAAGGAGTGAATTTTTACAGATTAACTGCAATAACATACAACCCCCTCTCAGTGGGGTAATGCAAATGTTTATTTCTCATCTGCATAGAAAGTCAATGTGCATTAGCAAAGGGCAGAAACAGTGAGGGCTTGCAACATGCAGTCATTTGCATGCCGGGCTCTTCTGGCTTCAGAAGGAACAATTATTGTTACAGGAGCAGTCACCTTTTGGTAAAGCAACACAGCCAATCTTTGGCAATCTGATAAGAAAGTAACTAGAAATAAATACCCTTACCTCACCCTCCGTCCTCCCTCTCATCTCTTGCGAATTCTTCAGTTGTTTACATTCACCTGGAAAATAAGAATCCAGGAAGGCATTAATGCAGTTCATAAATTTAAGAATTGTGAAGGGAAGTCAAGAGTAGATTTGGTGCAGCAAATATAAGATATTATTAATACACCATTGCTTAATCGCTAAAATTAAGTAAGAAATATTGGTATGTGTCTATTTGTTTTCCTTTAGCACAAGCATCTTAAATATTCTTATACATAACATACACAATTTAAATTTAGGGTTAGCTTTTCAATCTGCACACATGCTAAAAATATGGTATGGTTATCATTGGAATTTCTTAGTATTTATAGATTATTTCATGAATAATTGATATTTTTGTGATATTAAACCCTCACATCCACGAGCTTTAGATCATTATTTACATAATAGGTTCTATTTAGACATTCGATAATATTTTATAATTTCCTACCTAGAAATATTGCATATTCTTTCATAGATTCAGTTCTAAGTATCTTAGAGATCTGTTTTGCTTTCAGGAGGAATGTTTTTCAAATTATATCTTCCAACTGGTTATTGCTGATGAATAGGATCGCTATGGATTTCAAATATCTCTCTCATGTCTGACAGAATGGTATTATCATTAAGCTCTATTTAGGTACTTCATCTCTTCTTCCAAAATATTTTTTTTTCAAAAAAGTTAACCTGTTGTTTGTAAAATGTTTTTATTTTGCTTACTGTTTTTTGCTGTCATTTAATTTTAACAAGCTTTCTCTGTCCCACTTTTGCTTCACATGACTGTCCTCTGACTTAAAACTATAGATTTATTTTACATACCTTTTAAAAGGTTAGGCAAATTCTAATTTCTTGTTTGTTTCCTAAGTGCTTATTTTGCTTGTTTTAATGAATGAGTGTTGAATTTTAAAGTAAGGATTTCACTCTTTTAATATGATTTTAGTTTTCTCTTTTATAGTTTGATGTGGTAAATCTTTCCATGTGAGGCTGATTTATGCATTTATTTAATTTACAGTGTATGTTTTGATTAGTTGCCAAAGTCATATTATTGTCATGTAATTACATGTCATTTTTTCTATTTACAAAAGATACATTTTGAAGCTCTGAAGCTCCATCTGCTCTTTTAATTGTTAATAAAATCATCTGCATGACTGTCTGAGCTTCTTACATATCCCTTTTTGTGAGGAAAAGCAGAATTCACAAAATATTTTCAGTTTCATTAGTGGATATTGTTTTATTCAGGTATTATCTCTAATCTTCATTAAAAATCAAAAATAAATTGGATATTTTGAAAAATGTATTTTGTTCCTCAGTTTTCCTCATTCCCTCCTTCATTTGAACTAGTAAGGTTTTATATGTTCTACTCTCTCTCACCACACTTTTTACCCTATTCATTTTTAAACTATAGCTTTTATCTGTGTTCTTCCAGTGATTATTCTTAAAAATGTATGTCTGTATCCATATCTATATATTATAATATATGCAATAAAATTAACATACATTAAAGTCAGTCTTCTGATTCTGAATTTGAGTTACAGGCATCAACATGAACTTACATTATGTGTTACTGGAAAGTATTGATATATCTACAGACATTGAAATAAATATAAATGTGTGTATACGCATAAGTTAATATACATACATTTCCTAGTTCTCTCCACTAAGAGGGACTATAAAACTCCTATGGCACACCTAGCACCCAGATCTTGGTTTTTATATTCCATTTACTAGCAAAAGGAGCCAGAACTCACTGGAGAAGTGGTTAATTACAGAGCTCTGGCAAGGCAAATACAATATGAGCTTGGGGTATGTTGGGGTGCCAGAAGGAAGTTCACAATTTGTTTTCATGTATGTTAAAATATTAATGAAAAATTACTTTATAATCAAACCCACAGTTTTGAGGTATTTTATGAAAGTAGTTTTAAAAAAAAGACAAAAATTGGTTAATATCTACAGAGGAAAATATAATCCACAAATTAATATTTTGACAGTTGACACTAAGATATTTTTTAAAGAGTAATTTTTAAGTCACACTTAATACTGTTAAACCCAAGTTTATTTAGCTTATATCTTCAAGATTTCTTGGTATAAAAGTTTTAATAATTAAAATGAGTTAGAACTCTGAGCACAGAATAGCAATTTACACTTCTAAATTGATATGCGTAAAAGAAAAATATAAAGAATAATTATTTACAGGCATGTACCCTCTTCCTATGCCCTCCTTCAAATAGAAATCAACCCCTTTGACTGCTGAGCATTTTATTAAGCCAATCAAGCTGGTGGCTTCAAAAAAAAAAATCCAATGATTTTGGATACCCAAACCAATGATAACTGGAGCAGGTGAAAGCATTTTTCCAACAGTAGATATATAGTACAGAATGGGAGGGGGGTCATGGGGCTAAGAACTAAGAAATTTCAAGAAGACTTTTATTTTTTAATTTTTTTAAATGTTTATTTATTTATTTTTGAGGAAGTGAGAGAGAGCACAAGCAGGGGAGGGACAGAAAGAGAGTGGGAGACATAGAATCTGAAGCAGGCTCCAGGCCCCTAGCTGTTGGCTTAGAGCCCGATGTATAAGAATATGACCTGAGCTGAAGTGGGAAGCTTAACCAACTGACCCCACCCAGGCGCCCCAGGAAGATTTTTAAATTAGAGTTGGGAGGAGGGTTGTTTCAAGTAGTCTTCTCTGCAAGGAATTATGACAGGGATAAAATACAAATCGTTGATTCTAAGAAGTATTTTGTTAACCACTCCCACACACACAAACCCCCACATCTATGCACTTGGAAGTTTCTGAAAAGCCTGAGAAAAATTCTGAAATGTTTACTTCAGATTTACTGTTACTTCCTTAATTAGATGGTGGGTTTTATCAAAGTATTGCGCTTAAATCTCCCACAAAATATTAACTTATAGTAGAATGTAAGTCATGACCTTAAATTAACGAATCTGTTGAGGTATTCCAAACGCATGGTTATGTTTAGTTACACATACAGTTTGGAGTTAGGTAATCCAAGGAGTCTTACCAAGGAAGGGTAAAGTGATACCATAAAGGCATATTTTGATTTTGATTTTGATTTTGCTCTTTTTAACTAGTACTTAGAAAAGCCAGGGGCCTTAACTTCATTAAGATTTACATAGTCACGGAGAAAGAATTGAGTGCATAAAAGTTTCCAGAACATTACAATCCAGTAACAGTCATGCTAACTAATTCTCTCAGGCCTACTTCCCTTTTCTTACTACTAGTTCTTTTATCACTGATTCCTTGACTCCTTTCAGTCTAATTTTACTAATGGTCCTTCAGATTTCTGGAAACTTGACTTTTCTTTTAGTTACTATAGTCTCATCCTCAACATGTAGTTTCTTTCACCATTCAATGTCAGTTATACCACGCTTAGAAGAAGGCCTTTAGCAAGATGGTCATGTACTGGGCATTCTGATTTCACATTTATTATAAGTCACTAATAATCCATTTTTCATTTGCTATAATGTTCCCATTCCCCTTCTTTCTTTTTGCAATTGGGGTGCTGAAAGTTGGAATGATTTTCATGCCTAAATGTCATGTTATGCAAGTATTAATAGTAGGCAACAGTAAAATGGGGGATAGGGGAGTTGGGATAAAAATATTGTAGGAAAGCCCAAAGGAAGTTGATAAGAAAGCTAACTTAAAGAACACCCTGAAACAGAGCCTAATAAGATACGTTGATTGTACCTGGACTGTATTTTTGAGTATGTAACCAAAGGAGGCCACTTAATGTAAAATTATTGCATAGAAATGTCTCCCTAATCATAATTCTAAAATAACTCCCTCATTATCTAAGTTTCTAAGTTTCATCACTGATTCTCAAACATTTTTTCTTCCAAGAATTACTGCTTAGGGGCGGCTGGGTGGCTCAGTCGGTTAAGTGTCTGACTTAGATTTGGGTCATGATATCATGTTTCATGAGTTCAAGCCCTGAGTCGGGCTCTGTGCTGACAGCTCACGGCCTGGGTCTGCTTCAGATTCTGTGTCTCCCTCTCTCTCTGCCCCTCCCCAACTCGAGCTCACTCTCTCACTCTCTCTCAAAATTAAACATTAAAATTTTTTTTTGCAAAAAAAAGAATTACTGCTTAAATGGAGAGGTTATAACATAAGCTTTTAGGAGAATGTGGTTTAATGTGGTTGAGAGTGAGAATATTAATGAAAATATTTTAATTCCTAATATGCACTCAATAAAATATGATTATGATGTGAACACTAGCTTCAGAGAATTTAACTTACATTAACAGAGTATAAAGAAACAGTACTTAGAAGAATATAATTTAAAAAACAACAAATCGGTTAGTGTTACTAAGATACTAGGGAAGGATTCAAGGACAGCTCAGAGCCTGGAGCCTGCTTCAGATTCTGTTTCCCTGCCTTTCTGCTCCTCCCCTGCTCATGCTCTGTCTCTCAAAAATAAATAAATGTTAAAAAATATTTTTTAAAAAAGAGAAAGAGAGACAGAAAGACACTTGATTTCAGAAACTGTTAGATTGATGTGCCCTTTTGATTGACAAGATTTAGAAGAGGTGCTAAATTATTAATGTGCAATTCCTTTGTAATGACTAGTAAAGAAAAATATGTATGTAGCTTTAGTCTAATAAGCTCAGAACTACTGTATGTCAAGAGTCAAATTCATATAAGGTAGTAAGGAATAAAACCAACCACAGCTTTCCTGGTTTCAAGGTAAGCTTTCAGGATCTATTATCTAACAAGAGTGGTTAGCAAATCTAACTAGTTTGTGTAACTCAGACATTTTAATTTTGCCTGAGCCCTAAGGTCAAAATTTCAGTCTATCCAGAACATGTGGATTTGAACACAGGTCAGACGTTGTCCAGAAAGCCTATCTTCAATAGCGGAATGTTTTAAAATCTATATTAATTCAGTGGTTGGAGCAAGCAGTGTTTAGACATTTTAATTGATCTTTTTTTTTTTTTTTCATTTGTATGTAGCTCCAGTTAGTGTGTTAAGAGACCATCTGACTTCTATATGACTTCTCTGGGTCTATTCTAAAGCTGGAAACATATTCCTTAAGGTAATCTAGCAAAATTGGTTTACTGAATTAAATAATTCATCCAGGAAATCTTTGTGCAGACCTTCTGAATATAAGTTGCTACAGGAACTGTTAAGAAAAAGGAATAACCCAAATAATCCACTTTAAATAGCCTAATAGGAAAAAAATTAGGCAGTCTGTGACTTCATGTACTCATTCATATTTCTGCTGTCAAGAGTTTGAAGGCATTTTTTGAATAATATGGGAACTATCTGACCTACTTTTACATCTGAACTGCAATACAAATAAATATTTTTGGTCTACAGAGGAAAAATATACATTCAGAAAAAAGATTAAACATAAAAATATTGGAAAGAAACAGATAATCTTTAAGTAATTTAATTAATTATTTATAATTCTCATAAGATTCTGGGGACATTAAATTCAGGGCATTTTAGATTTAAACAGGCTGCTTACAATCTTAGAACAAAATCCTTTTTTTGAAAGCAAAATCTTAAAGCTATTGATTTTACTCTGAAATTGATGTATGTCTGTATTGCTATATGTAAGAAAATCTAAACTTTTATGTATTCTCAGTACATTTTTAAATATTTAAAATTACTTGTAATAGAATTTCAATATATGGTTTAAGAAATATTTGGAATTATTTAAAAATATCTATCAAAGCACGACATTTAAAATGCTCAAAGCTCATTTAAAAATGAGCTAGCTTCACTAAAGTATTTCTGTAAAATAAAATGTAAAAGGCATTAGTTCTCCTATAAAGAATATAAAAAAGCAATTGAAATATTATGATAACATCTAAATAAATTTTGGCATTTTACCTTGTTTCTGTACTGTAGCAAGCCCCTCCCAAAGTTTGAAAGAAGAAATCATTTTTATTATTATTCTATGATAAGATATTTATAGCTCACAGAAAGTATATTTCTCTCAATTTATAGAGACTAAAAAAATGTATCAACTTTTTAGTTTGGACTGATGCAATTACTTTCATCTATAATACAATAAAATATATATTTTTTGAATTCTTAACGTAGATTTATGTATAAATATTTTATTTACCTAATTTACATTATATTGGGTGACTTTCCTTACTGATGTGACACTGAACTTGCCTGATCATGATAGCTACATTGGGTAGAAAATGAAGCAAGAAGTCTGGATTATAGTTTTAACCAAATATAAACTGTTTACCTTTGAATAGAAAACATAATCCCTTTTTATAACTGTAAAATCAACCTCTAAACTAAAACTATCAATTTTACAATATAATTTATTTATCCCATGGTGAACTGGATACAAGACTATGGATAAAAATAACTCAAAATGTATGTTTGACAATAGTGTATTTTAATGAATTTAATCTCATACAGGTAAAATAATTGTTTTACTTACTATAAAGGGTTATTTTGACATAAAGAACCCACTACAAAAATTATAGTTTTATTTGTCTTTTAGTCATTAATGACTAATTTAATTGACAAGTTTAATTTTTATCAAAAGTTAAAGATACATTACAAATGGATATATGACCTACTTTAAATATATAAGTACTATTTAAACAAGTTGTAGTACTCATATAGACCATCTAGAATTTATTGATAAATTATATGAGGCCATCAAAACCATGTATACTTGAACCTCATTATTTTTGCTTTCATTTAATTATGATGTGACTTTATGTCCTTTGTAGGAGAAAGAGCCATTGGGGTGAAAATTCATTACAGTGTTTATTATAAGGATAATATGAATAAATATGAATAAATGCACTTGATTATTTTTTTTAATTTTTTTTTAAATTTATTTATTTTTGAGACAGAGAGAGACAAAGCATGAACAGGGGAGGGTCAGAGAGAGAGGGAGACACAGAATCTGAAACAGGCTCCAGGCTCTGAGCTGTCAGCACAGAGCCCGACGCGGGGCTCGAACTCACAGACCGCGAGATCATGACCTAAGCTGAAGTTGGCCGCTTAACAGACTGAGCCACCCAGGTGCCCCTATTTTCTATGTTATAAAGTATAGAGCTAAATATTTATCCATATTTAATAACTATTTACTATTGGATTCAAATTTCATTTTTATCCTATTATGTAGTAAATGCTGTTGGTAGTCACCTAAATATTTTTTTGGAGTTATGTGATATACATAAGTAAATATGCATATATTTATATATTTATATATTTATATATATGTTTACATATTTTGATATACATATATATGAAAAGCACAAATTTATCTGGACCTCTTCCAGAATTAGTGCCAAATCAAAAGTTAGAAAACATCTGCCTACCACACTCCCTGGTCTACCACTTGACACTTTTGTCCTTCTTTATACTGAATATCACACAGTTCTCCTGAGGTAACAGCATAGGAGTGATGCTATATTTGATCCTATTTTTTAACAACACAGACATCAGTGTTTATCACAGTGTCTGCTGTGATAAAACCTTGCTGGCAATAGGACAAATAAGGAAAAGCAATAGGTAAACAAGATTCAGTGCTGTGAAACACAAAAAACAGAATTGAATTCTAAAAAGAAGAAATGAAGTAACAATGAGGAATTACATGTTTCAAATAAATAAACTGCTCCGCTGAGATTAGTAGTATAATTGCCATGAAGAATACAGAAATCAAAAAATTAATTTGCAGAAGACATACAGATGGCCAATAGACACATGAAAAAATGCTCAACATCACTCATCATCAGGGAAATACAAATCAAAACCATGATAAGCTACCACCTCACACCTGTCAGAATGGCTAAAATTAACAACACAGAAAACAACAGATGTTGGCAACGATGCAGAAAAAGGGGAACCCTCTTATACTGCTGATGGGAATGCAAACTGGTGCAGCCACTCTGGAAAACAGTATGGAGGTTCCTCATAAAGTTAAAAATAGAACTACCCTATGACTCAGCAACTGGACTATAAGGTATTCATCTAAAGAATACAAAAATACTGATTCAAAGGGGCACATCACCCCAATATTTCTAGCAGCATTATCTACTATAGCCAAATTATGGAAAGAGCCCAAATGTCTATTGACTAATGAATGGATAAAGATGTGGCTTATATATAAACAATGGAATATTACTCAGCTATCAAAAAGAATGAAATCTTGCCATTTGTAATGACATGGATGCAAAATGAAGTAAGTCAGAGAAAGACAAATACCATATGATTTCATTCATACGTGGAATTTAAGAAACAAAACAGATGGACACAGGGGAGGGGGAAGAAAAATAAAATAAGGTAAGAAGAGAGAGGGAGGCAAACCATAAGAGAGATTCTTAACTATAGAGAACAAACAGAAGGTTGTCAGAGGGGAGGTGGGGGAAGATAGGTGATGGGCATTAAGGAGGGCACTTGTTGGGATGAGCACTGGGTGTTATATGTAAGTGATGAATCACTAAATTCTACCACTGAAACCAATATTACACTGTATGTTAACTAACTTGAATTTAAATAAAAACTTGAAAGGAAAAAATTTACTTTCATTTTCAATCTCAAAAAAAAAAAAAAAAACACCTTGCAAAACTGAACAGCTGCCTGAGAACTTCTATTTTTTACTTAAAGTTATTTTTACCAAAAGCTGTGTCAACAATATATACTTGGCTATTTCTCTTTCTTTTTATAAAGTTCTTGACCTATGGGGTGCCTCAGTGGCTCAGTCGGTTGGCAATCTGACTTTGGCTCAGGTCATAATCTTGTGTTTCACGAATTTGAGCCCCACGTTGGGCTCTGCACTGACAGCTTGGAGCCTAGAGCCTGCTTCAGATTCTGTGTCTCCCTCTCTCCTTCTCGTTCTCTCTCTCTCTCTCTCTCTGCCCCTCCCCCACTTGTGCTCTCTCTCACTGTCTCTCACCCTCTCAAAAATAAATGGATAAACACTTGGGGGAGAAAAAAAGTTCTTGACCCAATCCCATCATATCTTTCTTTCAGTCTCAATTCATTTACCATCAAAAGCATGATCATGCTGGGTGACTCCCAATTTCCAGGACAGCCATCCCCATGTTGTTCAATACATGTATCTGATCCCAGTTGCCACACTTCCCATTTTATCAATCTCCTTCAACAAACCCTCCGGAATTCAAACTGTCCTCATCAATCCCCTGCAGGACATTCTCAAAAATCTCTAAACTGTGTTTAGATTCCCCTTCATCTTCTCATTCCCAGTAGCACCGACTATGTAATGAGGAAAAAATGCTCCCTTGCAGTCCACTCAAATGTAGGCTAAAGGAAAGTGCAATCTTTTTCTCTCCAATTACCTCAGGGTCTAGAGAAGTTTTATATGTTATATGACATTCTTGTTCCCCTATTTTTTCCTACTTTAAGATTTTTTTTTTCTTTTCTTACCTTCTTCCTCCTTCAAAAAGCTCAGGACTTTGAAAACACGTCGCTGTCTTCAACTAAAATGTCTTCTCTTTGACCACCACTTTTATCATCTTTTTCAGTTATATCAATAGTCACATAAATGATAAATTCAAAACACTGGTTTTTCAGTTTCTTTGGTTTCCTTCATTTCTTGGTTTCCTATTCCTCAAGCAAATTTTCCTCAATCTAATTTCAATCAACCTCTTTAGTACATTGAGTTTATCTTCTATATATAATCAATATATTATTATTAATATATTATATATTTTATTTATATATTACATATTTATATTAATATAAATAATATCCATAGCAGCACTATCCCTCAAGCTGCACATTCTGACATCCCATTTTCTATTCACCATCTCCTATCCTTCACTTACTACAGTATGCTCATACCAACAGCTGTCCATCCTCTCTCACACCGTCAATCCATTATAACATGGTAACTACATCCTTGCAAATATCCCTAACTTCCTTGCCTCTTTCTTCTACTATTGTGTTAGCTGGCAAAAATGTCAAACCTCTTTGATCCAAACTGCAGGCTTACCCCATGTTTATAACCAAGCAATTGAGTATTTCTGGAGAAAATAAAACCATACTGACCATACTGGTTTGCTTCAAATTTATAGCCAACAATCTCCAATAGACAATAAATACTGACAATCACACTGCTACCTATAAATCGATTTTTTTCATTTCTTTGATATAGCAATTTCCCATCTTTTCTCCTGAAAAGTCTAGTTTACAGCTCAATCATACTTCATAGACAAAAAGTTGTTATTAGACTCAAGTAATTTTATTATTTCTACCACCAAATCTATACCTACTTATGCTGTATTCCTTTTTGTTCTGTAGCCATAATAAGTATTTCTGCTCTTACTACTATTTATATGCAGAATCCCATCCTTTCCCTCTAAACAAACTCTTTCCTGTAATTCTCCCCATCTTTAATGTATCAGCAGCTTCATCCTATTCGATAGCAGTATTTTGTGGGTATGCAAGCTTGCTCTGATATCATCTAAATTTAAAAAAACAAAAATTCTTGATCACATGTCACAATCCAGTTGCCTCCTCATTTCTCAGTTCAATTCCCTTAAAAAGTTGTCCATATTACTGCCTCCCCTTTTTTATCTCCCATTCTCTTCCAAACCACCGCATTCATGTTCTTATTTCTACAACACACTGAAACTGGTCTTAAAAATAACACATTACCAGTATCTTGTTAGATCTAATGGTGAAATTTCAGTTCTCATCTTAATAAAAATCTCAGCAGCATTTTGCATTCTTGACTACTACCTTCATCTTCTTTAACACACACACACACACACACACACACACACACACACACACCTCTAGATGCCCCACGATGTGGCATTTATCTGGCTTTCCTCCAACAACCCTGAACGGTCCCCAGCTTCTTTGTGACTCTCCTCTTCAATTCTTAAATACTGGAGCTCCTCTAAGGTTGTCTTCTCAACCCTCTCCTCTATGCTCTCCTTAGATTTTCCACAGCTTTATATTTTAATATTTTATGTATTTACTCTTTTGTTTATGTATAAACATGTTTATCATGGGAATTTGCAAACATAGATAAAATATTCATAAATATTTTTATAATCCAGCCTCATAATGACCAATATATGATGAATCATGGTTCATTTATAATGCCCACCCAAAGCTGGACCATTTTAAACTAGGCATGTATCATTTCTCCTTTCAATAATCCATAAGTTTTTAAGTATAGTCATAAAACAATTATTTATTTTTCTTGTATCCAATTAGTGTTAAAATTTCTTTAATTGTTCCATTTTAATAATTGTCTTTTTACAATTGCTTTTTAAAAATAAGGATCCTAATAAATCCTATGGATTGAGATTTTTTTACATGGTTTTTCAATTTCTTTTAAATTTCTTTTAATCTAGAACAGATCTTTTTCCCCCTCAAATTCACTTCTTAAGGAAACTAGTCTTTGGTTCTGTCGAATTTCTAACATCTCCAAATTGGCTAACTGCACCCCCATGGTACCAATATGTACTCAACCTCAGTTCTTTCTGTAAACTTAATTAGACCCAAAGATATGATGAGATTCACGTTAAATTTTTAGACAGGAATATCTCATAGGTGGTACCATTTATTTTTAGTTGCTATTCATTTCAAGTAAAGAGATACATCATGTCTCTCTTTTTAGGCAGTTAAAACTGGTCAACTTCAGATCTTATCCATTCATTATAAAGGTTCTCTATCAATCAACCTTATCACTCAGTAATTTTAGCAGTCATTGAAGATCATTTCTTATCATTTATTCCCATTATCTACATGTTATCTACATGCTGGTAACTGATTTCATATTTATAGCTCTAGCCTTCTTCATTCATACCCAATTATCTGCAAACCATCTCTGCTTGGAGGTGTAATACGTATGTCCAAGATAACTTTGTCAAACAGAAATATTAAGCCCTGGATTTAACCTATAACCAAGTCTTCTCACCTCAGTAAATGAAAATATCAGGCAGTGAGTTACTCTTCCCATAAACCTAGGAATATTCTTCAATTATTCTATGTCTTTCATTCTGTATAATCTATTATTATATCCTATTTGCTCTACTTTTCAACTATGTCCTGATCATAACCAAATCCTGTGGTGTATCCTGCTTCAACAATTACCCATTTTGCTATAATTTCACTTCTAATCTAATACAACAGTCGTCTGATTACCATTCCAGCTACCATTATTTTCTCCTACATATCAGCCAAAGTAATCCTTTTAAAAATAGACTGCATCTTTTCCCTATAAAATCCCCCAAAACTTTTTTTTTAATTTCAATCAGCATACAATTCAAACTCTTTATTATGGCCAATCATATACTACCTAACCAGGTGCCTACACTCTCCAACCTAATCTCTCCAACCTCCCTTCTGCACTCTCAATGTACACATCTTTATCCTGCTCATCAAACACCATGACTCCTCCCATCCAACACTTTTCCATCTGCTAGTTTCTACATTCAGAATACTCTTCTTAATAGCCTCTATGACCCTTCACATCATTTTAGTGTAAACTCAATAAATCTTTCCTAAACATGCCAGCTAAAGCAGTGACCCCATAGTCAATTTCTATCGTATTACCATAATACATTTGCATAGCAATCATCATTATTTAAATTTTTCTTGTAAACTGATTAATTCATGTATTTCTTATTGGCTTTCCCCAAATAAAATATATACTTCACCTGGTTAAAGGACACTATGCTTTTCATTCCTGAACCTAGAACAGTGCCAGATATATAGTTCGCAGTAAGAACTCAATAATTGTTGAGTAACTTGCAAAAAAAAAATCCATTCAAATAATTTGCAAAGAAAATCTTCTAATGATCCTGAAATTATAGGATAAGATAAATCTGATTAAAACTAAGCTGAGAACTACTCAAATTAAACCCAAAGGTATTAAAAGAAGAAGGATGTCTCAGCATTAGATACGATAAATTTTGAAAAAGAAAACAGCTCAAAAATAACAATAGTATAAGTGCTTCAAAAGAAGATTATCTTAAAATCATAGGATTAAGGAAGGACTTTGAGGAAACTGAAAACATTCCTATGTATATTTTTGCAAACAGGTTCTCTTTATGGTCTTATTTTGCAAATCAATCATGATGTTAAACATATCTCAGCATGAAATATTTCTTCATAACAATTATGCCCCAAGTTAAATACATAAATAAGACCTATATTATTAAATATGTATTTGTTATACATACAATTTAATAATATAAAGTACAAGTTATTTATAACCTATACTTTATTGTATGTGAGGTTGTTACTTTTAATTTTTCAATATGTAATATAAAGTCCCAATTCAAGCTTATTATTAATTATTATGGCATTTCATTCCCTTTTTTATTTTGCCCCTTTCTATTACCAATTATCGAAAAATAGTAAAAACTACCTGCACATATTTTATACTTTAAATTTAATTGCTTTAAAGGCTTTTTTACCCCAAGATTAAATCAGATAGATAAAAATGTCAAAAACAATTCCAGGCACATAGAATGTGTTTAGACTGTGTTTCTGTCACTCTTGAATAAATACACTGAAGTTGGGGATGGGGAAAGAGGAAACAGATCGAATTTATCTCTGTGACACTTTCGTATTTAGGCTTCTTCCTAAACACATTGTTGTACTTTGTGGTAAAATACCTTAAAGTATTTAATGTATTTTATTACTTTAAGAAAATTTTTTTAATGTTTATTTATTGTTGAGAGAGAGAACGTGAGCAGGGGAGGGGCAGAGAGAGAGGGAGACACAGAATCCCAGGCAGGCTCCAGGCTGAGCTGTCAGCACAGAGCCCGTTGCCGGGCTTGAACCCACGAACCACAAGATCATGACCTGAGCAGAAGTTGGATGTTCATTTGACTGAGCCACCCAGGTTCCCCATATTTTATTACTTTTAAAATGAAGGTGAGGCACCTGGGTGCTTCAGTTGGTTAAGCATCTGACTTCAGCTCAGGTATGATCTCGCAGTCACTGAGTTCAAGCCCTGCCTCAGACTCTGTGCTGAGCGCTCAGAGCCTGGAGCTTCTGTCTCCCATTCTCTCTCTGCCCCTCCCCTGCTCATGCTCTGTCTCTCTCTGTCTCAAAAATAAATAAACATTATTTTTTTTAAATGAAGGTCATCACCATCATACCTTGGAACTATATGACAAGGTTGTTATGTAGCTCATATGAATCACATAATATGTGCATTACTCATATTGCTATTATTGATTAGTAATATAAACAAATAATTTACTAGAAGAGAATGGTCAGTTTTCCTGTGTCCCACTCCAAGTTTAATTTTAAGGTAATCATGACACTGAAGGGCATCTCTTTGTGGCCATAAGGCTTAATTTTTCCTTAATTTACCTAAGTTATATGTAGCCTTAATTATGGTAAGAAATGGTTTGTTTTCTCACTGAACTGTCTAGCTCATCTGGGTTCTGAATTATATTCTATACCTAGCATAACAATAGTAGGTTAGAAAAAATATACTATGAAATGGTAATTTTTAAAAAATCATTTTAAATAAATGACTAAATATTAGGGCACTATGATTGTTAAAGATAATGTACCACCAGACTGGGGAATGTGTTTCTGAAAAATTAATTGCTTCCGGGACAGGCTGTCAGTTTCCATAGTAACCAGATTACATATTGAGAAGTAAAAAAATTAATTTATATTTTTTTTCATTTCCTTTTCTAGAATGGTTCTTGAGTTGATAATGTTATCCATCAAGGAATTTCAGCTAAAATAAACATTTATCTACTAGCTCATAGCTTGATTGGCATACCCAAGGCATCCCTGTGACATAAAACATATTTCTTCTCAGATTAATTGAGACAACTAACCAAGCTATTGATCAGACTGCCTAATGCTGATTCACATGGTTTGTCATACTTAAATGACTATTGTTAACTAACATTATAGCCAAAACACAATAGATTAAGTTAACATATAACTGATGATTTTTTTTATTTATTTGGCTGAAGTTCCACATGCTGCAGCTTGTTTAGTATTGGATGTTGGATAATTGTGTCTCAGTAATACTTCTAGAAATTTTACATTTAGTTAAAATTGGATCTAGAACAATATTCCAAGTCTAATTAAGTTTGTTTTACTGACATAAATATACCCAGAAGTAAAGAAAGTCTGACATCTAAACATGTAACAATGGCCTCCATTTTCAATAAAGCTATATTCATTTCAAAATACGTAACAAGCCAAAAGAAGTATACTTTCTTGTGAACTCTGCAAGAAAAAAACTTGTACTAAAATTCAAAACAAAACATTTTTTCTCCACAAGCATACATAAGTCCCTATGTGATGTTGTCAAATTAAAATAATTTTATTTTTGGGGCGCCTGGGTGGCGCAGTCGGTTAAGCGTCCGACTTCAGCCAGGTCACGATCTCGCGGTCCGTGAGTTCGAGCCCCGCGTCAGGCTCTGGGCTGATGGCTCGGAGCCTGGAGCCTGTTTCCGATTCTGTGTCTCCCTCTCTCTCTGCCCCTCCCCCGTTCATGCTCTGTCTCTCTCTGTCCCAAAAAAAATAAAAAAAAAAAAATAAAATAATAATAATAATAATTTTATTTTAAAATGTTTTAACGTTTATTTATTTACTTATTTTAATGTTTGTTTATTTTTGAGAGAGAGAGAGAGAGAGAGAGAGTGTGTGTGTGTGTGTGTGTGTGTGTGTGTCAGAGCACGAGGTGGGAACCAGCAGAGAGAGGGAGACTCAGAATCCCAAGCAGGCTCCAGGCTCTGAGCCTTCAGCACCAAACCCGACGCTGGCCTGGAACCCACAAACCACAAGATCATGATCTGAGCTGAAGTCTGAGGCTTAGCTGACTAAGCCACCCAAGTAACCCAAACAATTTTAGATGTTCTTTATAGGCAAAGAGAAGACCTGTAAGTCTCCCCCCCGCCCCCCCCCCCAGGCCACTTGAGGTCCCTTCAATTGGAAAAAGGAATCGTAATAAACATTCAAGTCACCACGGTGCCAGGCACAGAGCAGTCATTCAATAAAGGCTAACACAGATCTCAGGCTTGAGGGCCTCCAAACCTCACCCGTTCTCTACAGCAGCATTCCACCAAAATGGAACAAAAGCTCATAATCCTAAATGCAGGGCCAGAGAGACCAGGGATAGGGGCTAAACCAAATGGCCACAGGGGAGGTGCCAGGAGTCGGCTGGCCCAGGGTTGCGCTCACGGTCTGACCTTAGCTGGGCACCTACTTTCCTCCTGTCTGGCTCCAGCTGCAGCGGCTCAGTCATGGTCGCCTGGCGCCTGCTGCCATTGCTCGGACCCAACGCCACGTGCGGGCGCACCAGAGCGCGGTCACAGCGGCGGAAGGGCGGGCACCGAAGGCGCGCAGCTGTGAGGAGCCGCCGCTGTTGCTCTGGCTCTTCCGGAAACGCCCTTCACGTGGCAGTCACGTGACAGACTCTGGGTGGGGCCCGCGGCCTGGTTTCTCGGACTTGTGTCGGGAAGGTAAGCTTTCGGTCTCGGGGGTCGTGCTCTTTGCTTTACTTGGACTTTGGTTTTTAAATGTAGTCTTGGCTGCGTTTCGGCTTCTCCCCGTTTTCTAGTCCGGTCCTTCCTTTCCTGGCACTTTTCTCAAGTCAACAGGGTCTGGGTTTCAGGGGATGGTTTGCTCTTTTGTGGGGCTCCAGGCAGGGGGATGTGGCTCGGTGTTCACTTACTGTGCAGCTGCTCTCACCAGCCTTGGGAGCCAAGAGAGCTCATGCTGCTCGTCCACCTCCCTTGCCTTTCTGGCAGCAACATGATTCCATCTGGGTTTTGTGGCGTACATAAAAAGCAAACAGGAAATGATTTACATGAGGCAATCCTCTGGGTGCCTACTACATCTCAATCTTATCCTCCTCTATCGTTTTGGAAGTTATAAACAAAATAAGAAAAATAAAATAACAAAATAAGAAAACAAAAAATAAGAAAAAAACAAACCAGTATAGTAGAAAACGTTAGCTTAAGTGACCCAAGTTGTTTATTAAGTACATGATGTAAACTGGGGCACTTCCTCCAGAAATCCCTGGTTCCTTGCCCAACCTTCTCAAACAGCCTCTGGAGTTTCTTCACTCCCTACCCCCCCCCCCCACCGCACTTTAGGCAGTATCACTCCCTAATTTTACAAGGAAACAAAGGCTTTATTGTTGCATGATTTACCCAGATTCACAATTCATTAAAAAATTAGTCCATATGCAATAACCAAATAATTAAGTTTAGTTTGTGGAAAATCATATCTAAATTTGGAACACTGCAATAAACAAAGTGAAAATAGAATGGAATAGATTGGAGCGTCTAAATCAGCCTGTTGTGTGTATCCCCCATTGTTTGCTGAGAAACATTTCATAAGGTTTACCAATGATAAATTTGTGTTTTGTTCAAATTTCAGAGGTCATAGAAGTTAATATCTGTCGTCTGTGGGTCAGCACTGCCCAAGGAAGTCAGACCATCCTTTGACCCTGAAAATTGACAGTGTTTTTCAAAGTCAGGACCCATTGAATCAATCAGACTGATTCCTTGTTTCTGCTTTGAAGTAAAATGTGTATGTATGATGTTTCTGTGTGTCCGTGAACTAACTACCCTTATGGAAGCTGAGAGATGGAAAAGTTAAAAGATTGAACACTGACCCATTGTATCCAAAGGAAATTACTATCTCCCAAAATATGTCCATAACTTTCTTCTAAGATTATTGTTGTTTGATCGTAAGACTTTTATCTGAAAATCTGATTTTCAAAATCAAAGGGTAAGAGTCTGTGTTGTTAGAAGATTTGGTATAAATTGAGGCAGGACATGGTATGGGGAGGAAATAACAGAAGTTCAAAACAGTGACAACTTTCCTGTGGTGGGATAGCCAAATAGAAAGCATTCAAGTACCTGACAATAGGAGGGTTCTTCCAGTATGATGAATTATGACTTCTGATTGTTTATAGTTGGAGGAATATAAGCAGACATTCAGATTGGGGCAGACAAGAAGAAATCCAGTCAAGACAGGTAAATTCAGCAACATATCTGCTATGTGGAAGAGGGTTTAGTACTGGAAAATGATATGTATCCAGAGATACAGGAAAAGTAGAGAAAGCATCTAAGACAAAGGTAAAAAGTGGAGCCCTTGAGGCACATGGCAAGGAAAATGGCCCAGTTTTATTTTTATTTATTTATTTATTTATTTTTTTTAACGTTTACTTATTTTTGAGACAGAGAGAGACAGAGCATGAACAGGGGAGGGTCAGAGAGAGGGAGACACAGAATCCGAAACAGGCTCCAGGCTCCGATCTGTCAGCACAGAGCCCGACGCGGGGCTCGAACTCACAGACCGCGAGATTGTGACCTGAGCCAAAGTCGGCCACTCAACCGACTGAGCCACCCAGGCGCCCCCAAAATGGCCCAGTTTTAGAATCTAGTCCAGGCTGACCCACTAGTTAGACTGACCTGATGATGAACCATTTACTTAGGATTTGTTAAGCATTTAGTTTAATGTTAAACATCCATTAGAACTAAGGGTACAACAATGAATAATAAGAAACTCTTAAAATACACCTCCATATTCTCTTTTGGAATTGATGGATGAAGAAAGTCGGAAAATATGCCTGCAACCTTCTGAAGATGGAAAATCAGAGTGTGGAGAGGAGA
The DNA here is from genome assembly GCF_023721935.1 of Panthera uncia. Lineage (NCBI taxonomy): Eukaryota > Metazoa > Chordata > Mammalia > Carnivora > Felidae > Panthera > Panthera uncia. The sequence goes on along the minus strand of NC_064816.1, from coordinate 137,279,273 downwards.
TAAGGGAGGAATGACCAGTGATTGGGAATGGTTGGTACAATGATATTTTTTGAAGTAAATTGAAAATAATTGTTGTAATGGGACTGGTCCATGAGTTGTCATCAAATGTGAAACTGTGGGTATTTGTATGAGAGGCGTCATCTTGTAATCAAATAGGAATTAATTGTTGGTAGCCCAAGTCATAAATGTAAATGGAATGAAGAGAGAGAGAGAATATCCAAGTGGGTTATAAACTAGGTGCATAATAAGAATGAAAAGAGTTTAATGCATATGTTAAGTAATGGACCTTGTAGGTATCACGTGACGTGTAGATATCACGTGAGAGCAAAGCCTCCTTAGAGCCTTGCTACTCTGAAATGAGCAGCTTCTGCTAGTTTTGCTCATGTCTACATAGGCGCAGGAAATAGGAAGTAGCTGTTAAAGGTATAGACTTAATTAGGTAACAATTGAAACAACTTTCTCTTGAGAAAAGATATATAAAAATTGCCCATAACTTGAACTTGAGAGGTAAAAATGTATGATACAACTTTTACACATTCTACAGCTTGTCTGTGTTAGGACTTTATTTATACTGTGGTGAACAGATAGGATCAAACTCCTATACCAGGATATTCCAAAAGTGTGATATGCTGTAGCCTAATAATGCTCTCTTTTCCCAGGAGAAGCCTTCACTCTGAGATAGCAAGAGAGAATGCAAGAGATATATGTGGAGGGAGAATCAGGTGAATTAGTCTTGTGGATCTTTCCCAGTAACCCAGAAAATGTAGCTAGGTAGCAGCTGTAAAGATGAATGGGATACTTGGCAGAAAATAGAATGACTGGCAAAATCCTGGAGCATGTGGAAATATGCTGGGAGCATACTGGGCCATATGGAAATGGAAAAAGGTTGCCTTTTATGAGATGTTTCGGAAACCCATTTTTATAGCTAGAGGCCTCTAGTTGGAGCCACGTAAGTGGTAGGGGGAGAAACCAGAAAAAATTTACTTTGCTATTCTTGTGTAGCATTACTTTAGCCCAAGGCTGAGAGATTTATAAAACTACCTACTATGAGACATAATCTGTAATATCTAATAACTGGTAATATGCAAGGAAATATTGATATGTAAATATAATTAAAATGTATCATGAAAATTGTTAATGGATACAAATAGAAGTTTGCAGAGAAATAGAGATGGTATAAGGGAGGAAGCATTTGGCTCCATTTAGAGGATGAGAACTGAGAAAAGGTTTCAGAGTGGAGTGATAGTTAACATAGCCATATGATTATTCCATAGATAAATAAAAATCAGATCTGAAACTGACTACTTCTAAATATTTATTCATTCATTCCTTCTTTCCTTGCTTCCTTCCTTCTTTCCTTCCTCACTTCTTTCCTTCTTTCCTTCCTTCCTTCCTACATTCTCTAGGAGTATTCAGGGAACCAGTCATCCAGCAAAGCTTCTAAACCAGAAGTCTGGGCATCATCCTAAACTTATTCCTTTTCCTGATCCTGGTTGGTCACCGTCACTTTGTAATTTCTACCTCTTATTTTTCAAATGTTTTCTCTTTCTGTAGCCCATCATCATACCTCATTTCAGGTCTTTATTATCTCTTGAATGCGGTCTGTTGATACCTACCTAGTCGAGTACCGTTCTCCACTCTTGCCTTTTTCCTACCTGTTCCTCCACCTAATCACAAAGGTGGTCTCTCAGTGTAGCCCAACTCTGTATGTCCTTTGCTTAAAAACTTTTCAGGCTACTCATCTATTATCCATCCTCTTCCCACCTTGCCATTCTCCTTATTTAAACTATATGAGATAGTAATATTAAATGTCTTATAATTTTCTGAATACACCAAGCTAGTGACTTGTGACTGCCTTTCATATATGCCATTCTGTTAGCCAGGGATGCCCCAAGCCCACTCCCATCTATCTTCTGGTGATGTTTCACTAAACCTAGTTATATTCCTTACTCCAAAAAGTCATAGGTGCCTCCATACAGATAATTTACTAATTCCTTCTTTGTTCTACAGTCACATCTTAAATATTACTTATCACATTATTAATCACTAATTATCAAAATTATCCTGCACATATGATTTGCTTCAAAATAACTAAATATTTCAATATAAATACACTGACTCTAAAATGAACTGGTTGATATAACTTTACCAATTCAGTTCCCATCATTTAAAAAAAAAAGTAATTTTTCAAATCTGCACATGTTTTCTCAGGAAGTCCTCAGAAGGGAAAAGACATTAAAACTCTGGAACATTTTTTTTTTTGAGGAATAATCTGATATTCTATAAAGTGAATGGAAGTAGGTCTGCCAGACCCAGGAATCTGTGGTTTTAGCTCCAGCTGTGTTAGTCACCAAATGTGTGGACATCTTTAAGTCACTTCACTTATCTTGATCTCATTCTTATCTATAAAGTATTGAACAACATGAACATTAAACACCCTTTTATATAACTTTTTATGACTCCCATAGTGTTGGCAAGTTTGCAAGGCCAGGATGAAACCCAAATAAGGTTTTGATTATGAAGCCTGTTCTGGTTACCTATTGCTGCAAAACAAACTACTGGTGGCTTGAAATAATCACTTAATTTTGCTAGCAAATTTTTGGATTCAAAATTTTGGAAGGCCTCAGCTGGTATTTTGATCACTGATCTATGTGACCAGTGGGAGTGAATAGGGCTAGAATTTCCACTTCAAAGATGACTTCTTCACTCACTCATCTGGCACTTTAAAGATCTGCTCCCTTCCCATCTTTTTCTCTTCTTCTGACATCACATTATCCAAGGTCCCTTTTCACATGCCTTGGCTTCTCAAACATAAAGTTTTCAGACTTCTTACATGGTTGTTAGCTTTCTCCAGAACAAATGCTCAAGACACTCAGAACCAAGGCTTTTTATAACCTAGCTTTAGGAGTCTCAGAATATCACATTGTTACATTATCACATTGTCTGACTATATTGGCCAAGGAAGTAATAAAGGGCAGTTCAGAATTAAACTGTACATCTCATAAGGAAGAGTAACAAATAATTTATGTTCATTATTAACATAGTAACGAAATCAAAGTCCAACAATGCCATTTTTTTCTAACTCTTGTTATTACTTTTTAGTTACTTTACTTCTCGGGGGTCTGGAAGTCCTGATTAGAAATAATTTATTTTATCCTCAAGACTGCCATGCAAAACAGTTATAAAAAAAAAAGTAGCAAAGTAACAGGAAATAGAGATGTTCAACAATAATATGAGCTGGGTAATGTGTATGAAATGTTTTTATTATATATATGACCTTTTTGACACCTTTTATAATTTGTGGAAATATAAGCACACCCACAGTGAGCTACTGATGCTCTCAATACCAATAAACATTAACTTATTTGTTTATACATTTGTTGAAACTGACAATATTTCAAGGTCACACTTTACTGCACCTATAAGATTAGAAGCATTGTAAATAGCTGTGTTTTGAAATGTATGAGAAGAGAAGCATATCAAATATCAAGAACAATATTCTTCAAAATAATTATATCGCCTTTAGTCACTGCTTAACCTTCAAAGATATAGCTGAATTTTCTATGAACTGTATTTTCAGTTCTCTTCCTTGGAATGATGGAATATTCCAATAAACAATGGAATATATGAAATAGATATTTTCTGGTCATTTGGGTTTCTTCAAGTATTTACATTTCATGGTGTTCCTGAAGTAACTGCAAAGATTGTTGGATATATTGACACCATACTAGGGTTGCAGTTTTGCAAAATCTGACCCTCCAATTTATATTGTGATTATTCATTGCCTGATTTTGAATACAGAGAAGAAATGAGGGGCAGGCATCTCTGGATGCAATTGACTTGATCATTCTCCTGTTGGTTTACAGAATCGATTCTACCAACTAAACCTTTAAAGGGATGCAGATGTATGATCAGAATTAAACTAAACAATGGAAAAATCTTGGGAACTTGAGACTGAAACCTTTTTGTTATGATCCACTGTATTTATATGCTTTACCTGGCACTTCTGTTATTTCACGAGAATGGTGGTGACCTTTTAAAATTCATGTTGTTACAAGGGGAATTGATACACTTGGAAGGGATCAATCATCAAATTATTTCTAGAACCATCGTGTTATTATCCATGAAAATGGGTAATTGGTGATTGAGAATAAAATCTGTTAATCTAGTAAATATTTCTGTATAGTTTTCAAAGTCTCATTGCTTAAAAAAATAATAATCATTATGGTAACACTAAAGTTATTTGCCTTAAGTCAGGGGCAGATGTACTATGATGTAAAGAACATTTAAAGTAGAAGTAATGAAATCCAAAATAAGTTAATAAACCAACCAGAAGTTTCCTTATTTACAAAATGAAGGTGGAAAGACTTCCTAAGATATTTGTGGCAAGAATTTGATGATAACAAAATAAATACATATATCTAAAACAAAAATATATAACAAAATATATACATACACATATAGATGGGTACATGTGTTTAAATGAAATGCTTATGTATATATAAAGGTGAATAAATGTTTACATTTATGAATGTAAAAAGAGAGAAACTAACATAATATTCACATATTTTTAAAATTGTATCAAGAGGGGCACTTCAGTGGCTTCACTGAGCATCCAACTCTTGATTTCAGCTTGAATCGTGATCCCAGAGTTGTAGGATTGGGCCCCATGCTGAGATATTCTCTCTCTCTCTCTCTCTCTCTCTCTCTCTCTCTCAAATTTAAAAAAAAAAAAATTGTATCAAGAAAGCACATTAATAGCAAAAAATATCCTACCAACTATTATCATCATTAATGTTTTGTAAGACAGAGGCTGACTCAAAACAAATATTAGAAAGATAAATGTCAGTATTCTGTAGCAGTTTATGAAAATATCACCATATTGCCCTCATGTTACTCAGTACACTGTGGACCCATGAAATCTTCAGAAAGGACAGAGACTACAAAAGAAATATGTTGGGGTTAAGGGGTTAAATCAATTATACAAAAGCATCAATCAGAGTTAGTTACTTAAAAAGTCAGGAATAGATCTCATTGTTTCTACAGCCTGTATTCTTTTCTATAAATTTATAGCTTTTGGGTCTTGCAATGGACATGAAGTATTATCACATCTAAAACTTACTATATGCTCCATGAGGAATATAATTAACCTGCAATATATTAGTCTATGATTGGCAAGAGAGATGGGAGAGTAAGATTAAATTGATATGAATCCACTTGACACTCATAAACTACCAATCATGAAACTATAAACAAAGATTTATATTGTTGGACTTTTTTTAGGGAACAATTTAACTCTATAGTCCATCTCTGCTGCTTAAAATAGCAACGGGCTGGGCGCCTGGGTGGCGCAGTCGGTTAAGCGTCCGACTTCAGCCAGGTCGCGATCTCGCGGTCCGTGAGTTCGAGCCCCGCGTCGGGCTCTGGGCTGATGGCTCGGAGCCTGGAGCCTGCTTCTGATTCTGTGTCTCCCTCTCTCTCTGACCCTCCCCCGTTCATGCTCTGTCTCTCTCTGTCCCAAAAATAAATAAAAAACGTTGAAAAAAAAAAAAATAGCAACGGGCTGCCTACACAAATTATAATCCACTGCAAACAAAGGGCTTGTTTGTGTTTTGCTTCGGTTTTAATCATAAACTGTGTTGGAATTTAAAAGTAAATTCAAAAGTCAATATTTTTTTTTTAATACCCAGCAATTAGAGGAGCAGTTAGTGGAAAAAGGAAAATGCAGAGAACTGGGGGAGGGAAGAGTGTTTTTCCATAGATTTTGAACTTGAAATTTTTTTATAATTTATTTATTTTTTTAATTTACATCCAAGTTAATCAGCATATAGTGCAACAATGATTTCAGGAGTAGATTCCTTAATGCACCTTACCCATTTAGCCCATCCCCCCCACAACCCCTCCAGTAACCCTCTGTTTGTTCTCTATATTTGAGAGAACAGTATAATATATTTTCAACAAATAATATAGTACAATATAAATAATACAATAATGTAATATATAACTATAATATAAATATATATAATGTATACTAATATAATTTTTATATTATTAATATATATAATAATATAAATAAATATATGTTTTCTCCATCTCCCTATTTTTGTATTATTTTTGCTTCCCTTCCCTTATGTTCATCTGTTTTATATCTTAAAGTACTCATATGAGTGAAGTCATATATTTGTCTTTCTCTGACTGACTCATTTTGCTTAGCATAATACCCTCTAGTTCCATCCACGTGGTTGCAAATGGCAAGATTTCGTTCTTTTTGTTTGCCAAGTAATACTCCAGTGTATGTGTGTGTGTGTGTGTGTGTGTGTATGTGTGTGTGTGTATGTGATATATATACACATACACACACACACATATATGTCTGTGTATATATATATGTCTGTGTGTGTGTGTGTGTGTGTATATATATGTATATATATATATGCCACATCTTCTTTATTCATTCATCCATTGATGGACATTTGGGCTCTTTCCATACTTGGGCTATTGTCAATAGTACTGCTATAAACATTGGGTGCATGTACCCCTTCGAAACAGCACAGCTGTGTAAATACCTATAAATGCCCCTTGCATAAATACTGTGCAGTTGCTGGGTCATAGGATAGTTCTGTTTTTGATTTCTTGAGGAACCTCCGTACCGTTTTCCATAGTGGCTGCACAAGTTTGCATTCCTACCAGCAGTGCAAAAGAGGTCCTCTTTCTCCGCATCCTCACCAACATCTGTTGTTGTCTGTGTTGTCAATGTTAGCCATTCTAACAGGTATGAGGTGGTATCTCATTGTGGTTTTGATTTGTATTTCCCTGATGATGAGTGATGTTGAGCATTTTTTCTTCTGTCAGTTGGCCATCTGGATGTCTTCTTTAGAAAAATGTCTGTTCATGTCTTTTGCCCATTTCTGCACTGGATTATTTGTATTTTGGGTGTTGAGATTGATAAATTCTTTATAGATTTTGGATACTAGCCCTTTATCTGATACGTCGTTTGCAAATATCTTCTCCCATTCCGTTGTTTGACATTTAGTTTTACTGATTGTTTCCTTCACTGTGCAGAAGCTTTTTATTCTGATGAGATCCCAATGGTTCATTTTTGCTTTTGTTTTCTTTGCCTCTGGAGACATGTTGAGTAAGAAGTTGCTGCAGGCGAGGTCAAAGAGGCTTTTGCCTGCTTTCTCCTCTAGGGTTTTGATAGCTTCCTGTCTTCTGTTTAGGTCTTTCATCCATTTTGTGAACTTGAATTTTTTTTTAATTTTTTAAAATACTTATTTATTCTTGAAAGAGAGAGAGACAGAGTGTGAGCGGGAGAGAGGAAGAGAGAGAGAGAAAGACAGAATCCGAAACAGGCTCCAGGCTCCAAGTTGTCAACATAGAGCCCGACACAAGGCTTGAACCCAAGAATTGTGAGATCATGAACTGAGCCAAAGTTGTACATTTAACCAACAGAGCCACCCAGGCGCCCTGAATTTGAAAATTTTTTAAGTTCTCTTATGTTTTGTCTTGGTGCTATAGCTATTTTTCTGCAATATGCTCTGTCTTCCTCCTCATACTTTTGCTCTACTAGTTTTCTTTTTTCTAAGTTCTACTTTTTAAAAATACTATTTGAGGTAAACTTGTCATCCTAGAAAAAGGAAGCCTTATGTACTATCATTTTTTTCTATTTTTTATTTTAATTTAAATTCAAGTTAGTTAACATTCAGTGTAGTCTTGGCTTCAGGAATAGAATCCAGTGGTTCATCGTAATTGCATTACTAGGTATTTATCCAAAGGATACAAAAGTGTAGATTCATAGGGGCACATGCACCCCTGTGTGTATATATATACTATCATTTTTTTTCTAGCTCTTTCCCACAGCAATTTACTAAATTTATCCAGATTTGGGGTTGTACTGCTTTGAGGTATTTTTTGTATTTTATATAAATTAAGCTGCATATATACATAGATATCGTAAGTTTTTTTATGTATAAGTACTTATATGTTTATATTAAATGTAAATAGAATTCATATTTCAGGGTAACTCAAAACCTTTGTACAATCAGATAGAGTTATTTTTTTAATTTAAAAAAAAATTTTATTTTTAGAGAGAACAAGAGAGCATGCAGGGGAAGGGCATGGAGAGAAGGAGAGAGAGTATCCCAAGAGATGTGGGGCTTGATCTCATGAACCAAACCATGAGATCATGACCTGAGCTGAAATCAAGAATCATCTAGATGCTTAACCGACTGAGCCACCCAGGTGCCCCCGTAAGAGTAGTTTTTTTTCAAAACACAGAAAAACAGCTGTAGCAACAAGGGTTTATGAAATTCTATTATCCTTGAATTACACTTTTGAAGCTCCAGCTCCTAAGGACAGTTTACTTTCTACACTGGATGTCTAAATACCAATTATGATTAAATAACATGTGCCTGACCCAGCCCTTGAGAGCCTCACCTATATAAGAATGAACATCCAGGCATTTGGACCACTCTGGCCCTCTCAAAATAGTTGAGGTATCAGTCTGTTAAAAAGTTTCCTCCAATATTACAGAACATGATATTTTCCATCATGAAGCATAACAGCTGCCTTTGACAGATATTCCATCACTTACCTCCTGCTTAACATGGGTCACTGTGTATTCACAGACACATAGAATTGGGAAGTATGTATAGTCTATAACTATTTTGTAAGGTCTTAAATAGAGAAAATAACACTCCTGGGAATGAGAACTGAAATAATGGCTTTACTGTCTTCTCAATCAAACTTTATAAAAATTAAATTCTTTTTATTAAAACCATTAAATATAGACTAAAGCTCCAATGTACATATATAAATATATACAGAAATCCTTAAAAATATAATTTCTTGTTTAAATGATTAGGAAAGTCAAAAACACTTTTGAGAGACACAAGGCAGAAGAAAGTGGTAATATCCCCATAGCAATAAGTGGCTTTTTAGTATTGTAAAATTTCTCAGAAAATTTCTTGAAAATACAAATTCAAAAGTGTAATATCAAAATATAAGGATAATGATATTTATAAATGTGATACACTTCTATGGGACATTCATCTGCATACAAATGTGCTCTTGGAGCTTTATTCTAATTTTGAACCAAAACTAAAAATAACATTTTGAAGCTACAGTTCTATCTACTAAACTCAATATTGAATACTCTAACTTAGTAAACTTAAAATCTCACAAAAATTTAGTCTTATAATTGCTTAGAGAAAAAAAATGATTTTGCTCTTCTTTGTTCATGCTGATATATTTACCTGTGTGAAAAAGAAGTTTATTAGTCTTTCTCCCAACCACTTGTCCCAAGATGTGCTGACTTAACATCACCATTGGCATTGCTATTCTCTAAGCTCTAATATGCCACTTTCCTACTAGTGCTTTTCAGAAGAATTGATGTGGAGTTGTGGCAGATCATTCAAACGACTGATTAGAACTTTGCTATAGGGGCATGTAGATGTGGTGGGAAAGACTATGCCATTTATAAACATTCAGACAGATTAAATCATATCTAGATTAACACCTAAACATCATATGTTTTTTCAGTGTATCTTTTTGTTTGCTTCATTTAAAGCAGCTTTTTTTTTTTAATGTTTATTCGTTTTTGAGCCAGAGTACAAGTGGGGGAGGAGCAGAGAAAGAGAGAGAGAGACAGAATCGGAAGCAGGCTCCGGGCTCTGAGCTGTCAGCACAGAGCCCAACCAGGGGTTTGAACCACAAACTGCAAGATCATGACCTGAGCCGAAGTTGGATGCTCAACCAACTGAGCCACCCAGGCTCCTCTAAAGCAGCTCTTATTCTTAGGAGAAATAGGTAATAAAGACTTCTTAGTAATACTTATAAAAACAGATGGAGGTCAGAGATGATCATGCTTGGGAAAATTATTAATTAAATAAAATTATTTTCTGGTATGTTCTTTGCACTATAATTGAAGAACATAGAAAAACCATGCTGAGTACTACAATGAGGAGTTTATTCAAAATTTAAAGCCAAAAAGTTTTTTCATAAAGAGAATTATACCGAAAGTCATGTCATGTTTAATACTATTTAATTATTGTTGATGTAAACATAATTATGTTCATGCTCATCTGTATTGGCAAATATGATAAAGAAATTAATAAGTATATAGTGTTACCCACAATGTTCCCAGCTCTCTTAAGAGAATTTGAAAAACAATAAAAAAAGAAATGATATAATCTTACCCTGATTGCAGTATATGAGAATTTATTTTTAGAACACCAAATCTAGAAGAGTGATGCCAGCAACATGGCAGAGTAAGAAGCTCCTTCAAACTACCATCTTCCACAGAAACATAGAAAACTATGCAGAAAAGGTCAAACTCAAGTTTTTTTAGAATTCTGGAAAGCAAAGGTTTATGTCACCCAGGCTAATACTGGATAAAAAACAACTTAGAAAATGCCAGGAAAGTTTGTGGTGTTTTGAATTGCCTTTACTCCACCCCCTGCATGGCTCAGCAGTGGTCCTGAAGACCATGGTCCACATTCCCAGTGTGGGACCCTGGTCCCTGGTTCTGGAAAAAGCAGAAAAGACTTTTTTTCAAGTTTGTATTACATTCTGGTTAGTTTACATATATGGTTACATTGGTTTCAGGTGTAGAATTTAGTGATTCATCATTTACATATAAACCCAATGCTCACCACGTAAAACTTATTTACAAATTATTGTGTTTGCCCGTTCTAACCTACTGGCAGGGATACCTGAAGGACTTATGTAAGGCAGTTATCTTTCTTCCGCCTAATATGGAATTTAGTCAGGTATAAAAGTGGCAGAAATTGCTTGAAAAAAAGTTTAAAGTGAATGAAAAATCCACAGGGGTGCCTGGGTGGCTCAGTCAGTTAAGCGTACAACTTCGGCTCGGGTTGTGATCTCATAGTCCATGGGTTCGAGCCCTGTGTCGGGTCTGTGCTGACAGCTCAGAGCCTGGAACCTGCTTCAGAATCTGTGACTCCCTCTCTCTCTGCCCCTCCCCTGCTCCTGCTCTCTCTGTCTCAAAAGATAAATAAATGTTAAAAAAAAATTAAAATTGAAAAAAAAAAAGAAAAATCCACAGCCTCCTGGTGCAAAAGATATGGCTGAAACATCCATATTATGATATTTAAATACCCAGTTTTCAGCAATAAAGAATCGTATAGCCTGCAAACAAACAGGGAATTGTGACCCATTCACAGGAAAAAAAAAAGCAAATTAACAGAAACCATACCCAAGGAAGCCCAATATCAGAATTGTTGGACAAAGACTTTACATCATTTGCCTTAAATATACTCAAAAATCTAAAGGATACCATCTATAAAGAATAAAAGGTAACTAGGAAAAAGTGATGTGAAATCATAAAGAAAATATGAGAATATCATAAAGAAAAACTATAAAAGAACTAAACGGGAATTCTAAAGATGAAGATATAATTATCTGAAAAGAAAAATTCACTAGAGGTATTCAACAGTAGATTCGAACAGAAATAAGACAGAATCAGTCATTTTGAAAATAGGACAATTGAAATTATTGAGTTCTGAGGAGAAAAAAAAAAAAAAGAATGAAACAAATGAACAAAGCCTAAGGAAATGTTAAATACTATTAAACCAATCAACAAAAGCATTGTGGAGTCCCAAAAGGAGAAGAGAGAAAGTGACAGAAAGTTTATTTGAAGAAATAATGGCTGAAAACTTTCCAAATTTGATGTAGTACATGAATATACACATGCAAGACTCAATAAACTCTGAATAGGATAAATTCAAAGATTCATACCAAGACACATCATAATCAAACTGTAGAAAGGTAAGGAAAATAATTTTGAAAGCAAGTGAAAATTCATTATGTACAAGGGATCCTCAGTAAGGTTAACAGCTGATTTCTTATTAGAAACCATGAGGAACAAAAGGCGATGGGATGATTATTTAAAGTGCTGAAAGGAAAAATAACTCAACCAAGAATTCTATGTCTGGAAAAATTGTCTGTCAAAAATCAAGGATATTTTTTGTAATCAAGGATAAATTAAGATATTTCATATAAACAAAATCTGGCAGAGTTCATTACCAGAGCAGTGCAGCCCTATATGAAATGCTAAAGGGAGTACTTTGGGTTCATATCAAAGGACACTAGAGGGTCCCTGGAAGCGGAATAAAAATAGAAAAATCTCTAGTAAAGGTAACTACATTGGCATACATAAAACCCAGTATTACTGACAATGTTTTTGGCTGTTAAATCCACTTTATATTTCCTACATGAGTTAAGAAACAAATGCATAAAAATAATGATAAATCTATGTTGTTGAGCCAGATATAATTTATGACAGCGTAAAGAGGGTACAGAACTGTGTAGGAGCAAGAGCAGCTCTTCCCTAATATTGTAAACAAGAGAAAGATGCCCACTTTGCACCATTGCAATTCAGTATTATACTGGAAGTTCTATCTAGAATGATTAGATAGTAAAAGGAAATATAAGGCATCTATAGTTGAAAGGAATCAATAAAACTACCTGTATCCACAGATGACATGATTCTATATGTAGAAAATCCCAAGAAAGAAAGCAAATTGAGCTAATAAACAAATACAGAAAAATTGCAGGGTACAAGATCAACACACAAAAATCAATTGTTTTTCTACATCAGCAATGACTAGTCTTAAGAAAACAATTTATAGTACATCCAAATAATAAAATATTTAGAAAACATTTACTAAGTAGGTGAAAGACGTATTAAATGAAAACCAAAAAATATTATTGAAAGAAATGAAAGACTTAAATAATAAAAATCCATTCTCTGTTCATGAATTGCATGACTTAATATTGTTAAGATGTCAGTACTACCCAAAGTGATCTACAGGTTCAATGCAGTTTCCATCAAAATTACAATAGCCTTTTCCTGTAGAAATTGAAAAACTTCAAATTCTTTTGTATTTCTAGGGACCCTTAATAGCCAAACAAAACTTGGCAAAGAATAACAAACATGTCACCCTTTCCAATTTCAAAACTCACTATAAATTTACAATAACCAAAACAATGTGTGAATATAGACATGTAGACCAATGGAATAGAATTTAGATTACAAGTGTAAACCTGTATGTGTGGTCAATAGATTAATTTTTTTTTTTGACATGGATGAGAAGACTATTTGATGAGGAAAGAATAGTTTCTTCAACAATGCTTCTGGGACAATTGGATATTCGCTTGCATGACAGTGATGTTAAATTCCTCCTTCATACTATTTACAAAAATTAATTCAAACTTAATCAAAGACCTAAATATAAAAGTTAAATCCATAAAACTCTTTAAAGAAAATACAAGGGTAAATCTTCATGATCTTGCACTTGACAATGGATTCTTAGCTAGAACACCAAAGGCATGAGCAATAGAAGACAAAATAGATACCTGAGACTTCGTCAAAATTAAAACCTTTGTGTATCAAATGACATTACCAAGCAGGTGGAAAGACAGTATGCAGAATAAGAGAAAATAACATCAATTCACATACCTGTTAAAGAACAAGTATTAAAAATATATAAAGAACACTTAGAACAACAAAAAAACAAACTACCTAATTAAAAAATGGGCAAAAGACTTGAATAGCCATTTTTCAAAAAAAGGTATATAAATGACCAGTGAGTACACTAAAAGGTGCTCAACATCATGAGTCATTAGAGAAATGCAAATCAAAACTGCAATGAGGCATCACTTCACACTCACTAGTATGCAATAATTGTAAAAATAGAAAATAACAGCAGTTGATGAGCATATGGAGAAATTAAAGCCTTTGTATGTTGCTGGTTGGAATTGAAAATGATTCAGCTGCTTTGAAAAAGTTTAATGGTTCTCCCAAAAGTTAAATTTAAAACTTCCACTTCACCCTGCAATTCTGCTCTTAGGTATATACCAAAATAATTTAAAACAGGCACTCAGACAAATAAATGTAAATGCATGTTCATAGCAGTGCTATTCACAATAGCCAAAAAGGTAGAAACAGCCCAGATGAATCAACAGATAAATGGGTAAATAATATAGTGTATATACATACAATTGAATATTATTCAGCCATAAAGAAAGACTGAAATTCAGATACATTCTGCAATATGGATGAACCTTGAAAACATTTGCAAAGTGAAAGAACCAGACATAAAATGTCACATATTGTATGATTCTACTTATAGGCACTATCCAGAATAGAAAAATATGTAGAGATGGAACACAGATTGGTGGTAGGCAGGGACTAGGTAGAAGGGGAATTGGGAGAAATTACTTGATGGGTAAAGGGTTTTCCTTTGTTGTAATGGAAATGTTTTGGAACTAGATAGAGGTGGTGGTTGCACAACATCATGTATATGCTAACTGCCATTGATTTGTCCACTTTAAAGTGATTGATTTTATGTTATATAAGTTTCAACTCAGTAAATGATGTGAAAAAAACTATAAGAGGGATTAAAGAACTGTCAGTACTGGCATAATATTTTAATTCAGGAGTGGGAAAACTATAGTGCTTATGCCAAATCAAGCTCACCACCTGTTTTTGCACAGCCTTTGAGCTAAGAAAGGCTTTTACATTTTTAAATGGTTGAAAGAAAATAAAGAATATAAAATTCCATTAAAAATACTAGTGTGCTTTCAACTTTATTAAACTTAGAGAGCTTTTTCTATTGTCTCTGTTCTTTGGGTATTGAAAAAAAGATGAAAACAGCCTTCCCTTTCTATATGTATCTGTTGCTGCCATCTTCTGAAGAAAATGATGTATTAATTGGACCCAATTGAGATAACACAGTCTAGTATTAAAGCAAAGTATTAAACAAAGCATTTGGAGACCTGGGTTCTAATTATAGCTCTGACATATATTAGTAATGTGAACTTTGTCAACATAAACTATTTAATCCCCAGTTTTTCATCAGTTAAAGGAAATACTAGCAATATTTCAAGATTTTTGTGAAAGTTAAGGATAAGGTATGTAGAATTAATGTCACATAGTAGACATACAATGTAATGATAACTTTCAGTAATGAATGGGACAGATAGTTTATTTTTTCTTCTATATTAAAAAAACAGTTTCTGGGGTGCCTAGCTGGCTCAGTCAATGGGGCATGCAACTTGATCTCTGGGTTATGGGTTTGAGCCCCACATTGGGGATAGAGATTACTTTTAAAAAATCTTTAAAAAATAAATAACTTATAAAATTAAAAAAAAAAAAACACCTTCCTAAGTGGTTTCTCAGATAGATATTATCATACCAATTCATTTTCTTAAATAGATTTTATTTTTATAGCAGTTTTAGGTTCATAGCAAAATTGAACAGAAAGTACAGAGAATTCCCATATACCTCCTGCCAACACACACATGAATTCCTTTTTAAATCACGTAATAGAAAAGTATTTTAATAACTATAGAACAATTTATTTTGCTTTTATGATCGAGGTCCCTGTTCTTTCTCCAGCACTCTATGTCTGAATATCTCTTTTCCACTAGTAATTCTAGAATGAGTGTGAGTATTCTTAGCCTACAAGTAAGATCTAATGTTTCCTTTGTCCCTAAAGATCATTGCATTGGCTCCTCTGATGGTTCTTTAATCAGCAACAAGGTAAACCAGTTGTGTTTTGATCCCCTTAACACATAGGTTTGCAGAGGTTGCAATGGGAAGATAAAGGAAACTTGCATTTTTTTTTCTTTAGACCTGACCTGGAGATTTTTGCTCATGAAGTCTGTAATTATATAATCTCTTAGGTACTAGTCCTTTGGTAAGCAACTAATAATATTTCTTAGAAGACTCCTGGACTTGCTGCAAGTTTGATATCATACCGATCTTGTCATAACCATCTATTTCTCTAGCCTAGTCCACTCTATTTCATATAACATGCTTTCCTGGTCAGACTGGACTCATTCTTCCTACTGGCCATTTCTGCTCATCTTAGTGTCATGCCTACCACATCCTCATAGGTCATTATCATAAACACCATTGTCTAAACTTATAATATCTAATATTTAATGAGCATGAAGAATAAGATAAATATTAAAATAAACACCTTTTGTATACTATATAATTTATTCCTGAAAAACCCTATGAAACACATAATATTATTTGCACCATGTTACTGTTGAGTAAATTAAGAATTTGACACAATGACATAATAGCTAATAATAATGAATAGCACTTACAATATTGAGACTAGTTCTACTTGAGGCTCATGCTATTACTATTTAGTGTTCATAGTCATAATAAAAATATCTTACTCTTGGTCCAAATATATATGTAAATATTTGGATAAGTAGTAGCAACTTAATAATAGTAAACACACACAAATCAAACCCAGAGATACCCTACTCTTTCTGTTTGAAGTGTCAATGCCTCTCATATTGCTTACCTCAGTTAGTCTTTAATTTGTTTCTTTTTCCTCTTTATTTCTCCACATATATCCTTCCTCACACAATTCAATTTATTATCTCATCTTATTGTGCCACCACCATTTAGTCATTGATCTTTCATAACAAAATATGTAATGAAACCATACTTACAAATATTTGATGAGGGCGGGGGTGGAAGTGTTTGATAAATCCAATTTGATTATAATTCTACAGGTAACCTAAATAATTTATATCCATCTAAGAGGAAAGTAATTTAAAAAATAGGGAAGCTTGGCAGGTGGGCAGAGAAGGCTTAGTTGGTTGAGCTTCTGACTCTTGATTTTGGCTCAGCTCATGATACCATAATTGTGACATTGAGCCCTGTGCTGGGCATGGAGCCTACTTAATATTCTCTCTCTCCCTTTCCCTCTTCCCCTCTCCTGCTTGTTCACTCACTCACTCTCAGATAATAATAATGATAATAATAATAATAATAATTTAAAATTAAAAATAAATTAAAAAACAATATTAGCTGTTTTAACCTTTTGGGACCCCTTGGTTTTATTGCATTGCACTGGCTGGTAGAAGTTCTATTTTTTGTAAACTGTTTACCCATTTGGATATTTTATCTTGATATTTATCAAGATTTCTCATCCTTGGCACAATTAATATTTGGGGCTGTGTAATTCGTTTTAGGTGGGAAAAGACTGTCCTGGGCATTATTAGATGTGTAGCAGCACCCTGGCTTCTATCCACTAGATTCTATTAGCACTCTAACTCTCAGTGATGACACCCTAAAAGTGTCTCAAGACATTGCCAAATGTCCCTGGAGGTTTAAATAGGCCCCAGTTGAGAACTGCTGGTCTAATCTATTGTTCTGTATGCCTATCTGATTCTCAGTCACCATATTCAATGAGTTTTAAATATGTGGCCAAATCTGGTAAGTTTTATTTTTTCAAAGTTTGGAGAGTCTTTGTGGCACAGCAATGATCTGAATCTAAACATTTTTATTTTGTTCTTTCTGATTTTTATTTGCAAGTATTTTCTTTGTTCTGTTATAGTTTTGATTTTTTTATCTAGGAGTTGTTTCCTGCTCCATCTTGAAAATTGACTTATTCTAGATATACCAAATATAGGTAACAGAAGACTACTTAATTCTTCCATTGCAAAAATATCTCATTCTATTGATAAGGATTTAAAAATCCAAAAAGATTAATCAATTTTTTTCAGGATTAATAGCTAACTTGAGGCTAGCCTGACACTAAAACCTCTCCATCCATATGTTACAAATACATTGTATTCAATATTAAAACTCTGGCTAGAATTTTAAAATCTCCCTCCTTTGATTTGACTTTAATTATCTGTTGGAATTAACCTTGAAAGTGATAAGAATTTATTAAAGGGGCCAGGGTGGCTTAGTCAGTTTAGGGTCTGACTCATGGTTTTCGCTCAGGTCATGATCTGAGTTCTAGCCCCACGTGGGGCTCTGTGCTGATAGCATGGAGCCTGGTTGGGATTCTCTGCCTCCCTCTCTCTCTTCCCCTCCCCAGCTCATGTGCGCATGTTCTCTCTCTCAAAAATAAATAAATAAGCATTAAAAAAAAAATTTCTTGGGGCACCTGTGTGGCTCAGTCAGTTAGGCATCCGACTTTGACTCAGGTCATGATCTCGCGGTCCCTGAGTTCAAGCCCCATGTTGGGCTCTGTGCTGACAGCTCAGAGCCTGGAGCCTGTTTCAGATTCTGTGTCTCCCTCTCTCTCTGACCCTCCCCCGTTCATGCTCGCTTGCTCTCTCTCTCTCTCTCTGTCTCAAAAATAAATAAACGTTAAAATTTTTTTTTTAAAAAACAATAATTTCTTATAAACATTGGGGTACAAGTGCCCCTATGCATCAGTACTCCTGTATCCCTTGGATAAATTCCTAGCAGTGCTACTGCTGGGTCATAGGGTAGGTCTATTTTTAATTTTCTGAGGAACCTCCACACTGCTTTCCAGAGTGGCTGCACCAATTTGCATTCCCACCAACAGTGCAAGAGGGTTCCTGTTTCTCCACATCCTCTCCAGCATCTATAGTCTCCTGATTTCTTCATTTTGGCCACTCTGACTGGCGTGAGGTGGTATCTGAGTGTGGTTTTGATTTGTATTTCCCTGATAAGTGAAATAAGCCATACAGAGAAATACAGATACCATATGGTTTCACTCTTATGTGGATCCTGAGAAACGTAACAGAAACCCATGGGGGAGGGGAAGGAAAAAAAAAAAAAAAGAGGTTAGAGTGGGAGAGAGCCAAAGCATAAGAGACTGTTAAAAACTGAGAACAAACTGAGGGTTGATGGGGGGTGGGATTGAGGGCAGGGTGGGTGATGGGTATTGAGGAGGGCACCTTTTGGGATGAGCACTGGGTGTTGTATGGAAACCAATCTGACAGTAAATTTCATATATTAAAAAATAAAAAAAAAAACAACAATAATTTCTTAAAAAGCAGAGATTTTTTGAGTATGTAAATATATCAAATAAATGTATTTTTAATCTACTTTTTACAGAAATCTATTTTAATCTACTTTTCACAGAAAATCCCATTAATATGATCAGACTGAACATACTAATCATTTTATCAAAGTTGTTATGTAGCATCCAAAATTAGTGTTTCGACGCTTACAATGGAGAAAGTGGGAATTACCTATTCTGGTGTTCTCTCCCAGGACATCTTACTCCAGACATTTAGGACAGCAGAGAAGCAGTCAAAGAGTAAAGGGGGTCAGGCTAGAAGATAAATGGGATGGGTCTGCCATTGCTGAGAGGGTGGGGAGTTGAGAGGAATGCAGGGGCCCCAGCCAACAACAATGATGAGGGAATCCTAATGATGAAGAAGGTGGCAAGGATAGAAGTAAAGAACATTGTATGATGCGCTTTGGAAGATAAAAGTATTATTTATTGACAGCATACCAAAGCAGATATTTCTTGTTATTATCTTTAGAGTTATTATTTTCTGTGATTATCTGTAAAGATATTAAAAATATAATAGTTAGAAATATGAGATTTAGAAGTGGCCATACCTGAATTCAAGTCCCAGATCTTCCACTTATCAATGATATGACTTGAGCAAAATTTTTAACTCAGATAAACCTCAGTTTACTCATCTGAAAAATAAGGGTGGGGGTAAATTATCTATACATAAATTTTAATGTGTCAGATAATGTGGTACTTGTAAAGTGGCCCTAGAAATTCTCAGGAAGTGCTAGCCAAAATTATTGGTATTAAGGAGGCTGTATACAGATGAACCCCAACTTATGATAGTTTAACCTATGATTTATTTGTCTTCATGATGGTGCAAAAGCAATAAGCATTCAGTAGGAACTGTACTTTGAATTTTGACCTTTTCCTGTGCTAGTGTTATGTGGGAGAGTCCTCTCTCGTGATGCTGGACAATGGCAGCCACAGCTCTCGGTCAGCCACGTGATCATGAGGGTAAATAACAATTATACTTAAACCATTCTGTGCCTGTACAGCCATTCTATTTTTCACTTTCAGCACAGTATTCAGTAAATTCCATGAAATATCCAATACTTTATTAGAAAATAGGTTTTGTGTTAGGTGATTTTGCCCAACTAGTAGGCTAATATAAGTGTTCTGAGCATGTGTAAGGTAGGCTAAGCTAGGCCATGATGTTTGCTACATTAGATGTCTTAAATGCATTTTTGATTTATGGTATTTCCAATTTATGATAGGCTTACCAGGATGTAACCCCATCATAAATTGAGGGAGATCTATATATAAATCTGAGACTGCCTGAATATGTTCTTTAAAATTTTCAGACTCATTGCAGTTTTAAAATCAACTCTTTCTTGCTGATGGAAACACTTAGTTTATCAATTAACTTTATAATAATTGCCCTTCCTGCTGTAAAAGTGAAGATTCAGTAAATAATGACCCAAGAACAGATGCCAGGGAATGTACTAATTTTTCCAAACTGATTTCTTTGATTCAGTCAGCAACTACTAATTAGACTGTGTAAATAAATTCTAAAAATCGAATGTCAACAAAATTGGATACTATGCTACTTTTAGCTTGTATTTTTTGGAAACACAGTTGTCCTAAAACAGTGATGAATTTGACTGCTTTTATAAAAAAAATGGGTTAATTTAGGCATACACCTATGTAGTGGGGGAAAAAAAACCATAAAGATACAGTTTATCTTTGTCAAAATCTATTATGACCCAATGTAAAATATGGGTCATATGTAATGTAAATGATGTAAAGAATATGTTATCTTAAAATCATTAGTAAATTCTTGATCAAACACTGATGTGCCAAAAATTTGCTATCTTTCTACCTTTCTGTTATCACTTTTGAATATTTTATCACAAATAACACTTAGAAAGAAATAATAAGAGTCCAATTAGAATTGTTAAACAAAAATTTAGTTATTTACTGAGTATCTACTATATTTCTGGCAGTGTATTAATTTTTCATATGTATTATGTATTAAATGTATGGTATTATTCATATCTTGTTTGAATGCCAAGATTAGACTGAGAAAGCTAATTGGCATACTCAGAGTCACACAGATGTAAGTATAGTAAGTCATGAAGATAGAGTTCAGACCCAGTGTATCTTATTCAGAAATTTGTTTAACTAACTTCTGTACTTTGCCACTTCCTTTAGCATTGTTCAAAAATACACTTTCTTAAACATTGAAAATTTTCAGTTTGCTCTGTTGTTATTACATTAAAATGCAATCCTTGCCATATTATGTCATTATAAAAATTATAAAAAATTGGCTATAGTAGTAATAGCAGCTAAAAGTTACTGAGCAATTAATAGGTGCCAGCCAGGTTCTGCACTATGTGTTTCAATATGCACTATTTAACTTCCATTCGAAGAAGTAAGTAATTGTTTCTGTACCCACATTACAGACGAAAAAACAAAGCTCTCAGGAGACACATATGTTACACACAACTGGCAGTAGCAGAGATGTGATCCAAACCCAGGTATGTCTGATTCTAAAGCTATTTACCAGTATAATGTTTATATGAAGTTACATATAATTTAATAATTCTTATGATGAGAAAAATATATTGTAAGAACTGAGAGTAATTTTCAGACTTGAAATAATCTAAATAACGTGACAGGTAATTGCTACTAAACCAAAATTCTTCAAACCAAAATTCTATGGACTTCATGTTTGTGCCTGACTCAAGGTTCAGACTAAGGAAATTTCAGAGTTTTAAGATGCTCTTAGATAGCTAGAATGATCCAATAGTTTGGAATTTCGCTCATCTATAAATGTGTGGGTACAGAATTATATATAGCTACATATTTCATACTACTCTAGATAATTGAGCTATGATACTCAACTGAATTGGTGTGTCCTTTGCTTTCCTGTTTTATCACCCAGGCTCTGCGCTGACAGCAGGGATCCCCATGCGGGGCTCAAACTCAGGAACCACAGAATCGTGACCTGAGTCAAAATTGCTTAACCAACTGAGCCACCCGGACTTTTTAATACAAAACTTATGAGGGTCTGTTGGCTCACTCTAGAAGGTAGCTTAGTGTAATGGTTAAGAAAGGGAATCTGGAGCCAGACTGCCTGGGTTCAGACTTCTTTCTAAGTATGTGATTTTACTTAACTTTCTTAACCTATTTGTGTCTGAGCTTTCTCATCTGTAAAATTAGGATGATACTAATGTGTTTCACAGAGGATTGCTATAAGACTGAAATGAGTAAAATGTGAAAAATATGTAGAATAATGTCTGGGACAAAGTAAGAGCTGTATAACTATTTGCTAAATAAATAAATGAAAATAAAGCCTTCACCAGTAAGCCTAATTGGAAGTATTTTCTCTGTTTGCTGATGTGTTTGATTCATCTCTTAAGGCACTAACCACTTTGCCTACTCTTATAATTATCTACTTGCATACCTTTTTACTGATAGTAGGTTTTAAGCTTCTTGAGAAGAGAGATTATTTCTTGTATTGCCTCAGGACTGTTCAATAAGACTCCTATATAAGTGAATCAATGATTCTCTAGAGCCAGGCAAGTGATTTCCTTCCATTTCCTTCCATCTGAGAGAATATTGCTGATGTCAACCTTAAAAATAAAATAGCCAGTTATTTTACTAGCAGAATGATTTTGTTTGGGAATAGCAGAGAAATTGCAGTTAGGGACATGCAAGCTGTGGTGAACCATAGGCAAGCACAAATAGACAAAGGGGAGGTCAGCTTTTATTAGGTTTTAGGAGGAAATTGGAGAGGGTTGCTTTGAACACAAGGTCACTGGAGAAGAACAAGAGTTTGAGGTTTGGCAATCTCTGGTTGGCTGTGAGCAGTGGTTAGTGAGTTGTTGCTGTAACAGAGAGGGATCTTCCTACTTTTCCAAAAAGCAGTAGATGAAATTTCTATGTGAAAAACGTCGTCCCTTTTCAAGATAATTCTTATCTTTCTTCCTGCTGGTTATGCAGGCTACAGCAATGGAACCTGCATGAGAGCTCCCCCTTCAGCACTTCTCAAATCCATTTTATTTTTTCATTTTGAGAGAGAGAGAGAGAGGGAGAGAGAGAATCCAAAGCAGGCTCTGTACCATCAGCATAGAACCTGACACAGGGCATGATCTCATTGACCATGAGATCATGATCTAACCCAAAAATCAAGAGTTGGATGCTTAACTGACTGAGCCACCCAGGCACCCCTTCTCAAATCCATTGTAAATGAAATTTCTTTTATTTTCACACTGATGATTATAGCACCATTACACCATTTTTCACACTGACATGGCAGTTAACACTGGTAGAAATTGTTACCTTCTGATATGATCACTTGGTGCCCTCTATGTATGTGGTAGGCAAAACAATATCCCTGCAAAGTTGTCTGTGTCCTGATCCCCAG
Organism: Panthera uncia; assembly: GCF_023721935.1. NCBI lineage: Eukaryota > Metazoa > Chordata > Mammalia > Carnivora > Felidae > Panthera > Panthera uncia. Next base: position 137,256,065 of record NC_064816.1, on the reverse strand, counting down.
AATCTATGGATACATTACTTGACTGGGCAAAGAGAACACTGCAGATGTGACTAAAATAAGAATTTTGAGATAGAGAAATTATTCTGGATTTTCCAAGTGAGCCCAGTATAATCACAAGTGTCCTTATAAGATGGAGACAATGGAGGCAGAGGTCATTGTGGTGCCATTATTAGGGATGGGGAGGGGGGAGCATGAGCCAGGAGATATGGATAGCTTTTAGAAGCTAGGACAGGAAAGGAATGGATTTTCCCTTAGAATCTCCTAAAAGAATACAGCCCTGCTGACAGGTCATTTTCAAGACTTCTTACTTCCAGAACTGTCAGTCAAATTTTGTTATATTAAGTTTGTGTTATTTTAAATCACGAAGTTTGTGGTTATAGCAGCCACAGGAAACTAATAAAATCTATTTCCATGAGTGAAAGATAATGAAACAAAGATAGTAATAAGGGAAGAAGGAAGAAATGAAGGAAGGAAAGAGGAGGAATGCTTTACTAGAGATAACATTTCTGTGGCTGATATGAATAAAAGGGCCAAAAACTAAATAGAGAGAATTAAGCAAATTATCATAGGCAGAAACTAAGCTGAAATGTTGGGAACAAAATTTCAAACAAATACATTAATTATTTTATTGAAAGTTGGTAGACAATTTATATGAAAATTACTTTATCACGAGCCAGTTATTGTAAGAAAAAAAAGATATTACATTAATACCTAAATTAATTTAAAAATGATGGCATCACAAACCAAGTACAGAGTTTCTTTTAAAAACCCAGTCTTAGGGGCACTGGGTGGCTCAGACAGTTAAGCATCCAACTTCAGCTCAGGTCATGATCTCAGGTTTGTAAGTTCAGGCCCCACATCGGGCTCTGTACTGACAGCTCAGGGCCTGGAGCCTGTTTCAGAATCTGTGTCTCCCTCTCTTTATGTCCCTCCCCTGCTTGCAATCTGTCTCTCTCTCTGTCTCTCTCTCTCTCAAAAATAAATCAAACATTAAAAACAAATTTAAAAAAATTTTTTAATGTTTTATTTATTTTTGAGAGAGACAGAGACAGAGTGCAAACAGGAGAGGGGCAGAGACAGAGGGAGACACAGAGTCCGAAGCAGGCTCCAGGCCCTGAGCTGTCAGCACAGAGCCTGATGCGGGGCTCCAACTCACAAACCATGAGATCATGACCTGAGCCGAAGTTGGACACCTAACCAACTGAGCCACCCAGGCGCCCCCATTAAAAACCAAGTTTTAAAAAATTGAAAAAAAAAAAAAAAAAAACCTCTTGAGTGAGGAGGCATCTGGGAGGCTCAGTTGGTTAAGTATGTGACTCTTGATTTTGGCTCAGGTCATGATCTCATGGTTCGTGAGATCAAGCCCAACATTGGGCTCAACTCTAACAGTGGCAGAGCCTACCTGGGATTCTCTCTGTCCTTGTCTCAACCCTTCTCTTGCTTATATTCTCTCTCTCTCAAAAATAAATAAACAGGGGCACCTGGGTGGCTCAGTCGGTTAAGCGTCCGACTTCAGCTCAGGTCACGATCTCGCAGTCCGTGAGTTCAAGCCCCGCGTTGGGCTCTGGGCTGATGGCTCAGAGCCTGGAGCCTGCTCCCGATTCTGTGTTTCCCTCTCTCTCTGCCCCTCCCCCGTTCATGCTCTGTCTCTCTCTGTCTCAAAAATAAATAAACATTAAAAAAATTTTTTAAAAATAAAAAAATAAATAAACAAACATTAAAAAAAAATACAGCCAGTCTTGGAAATGGTGAGTAAAATTTTTTAAACTTATTCTCTCAACAGTGATATTTAATTGTCTCCACTCATTCCTTCCTTCTCTTGCCTTTCATCTTGTCTCCCTGATTCTACTTCCAACGAAAAGCAGTTGTGTTTAGGGTAGTAGTGAAGGGAGAGTAAACAGAAGGGCAATGGTGGGGATGATACTGTCAGTCTCATTTTTAAAAAGAGACTGCAGAAGTGCTGAACAGAAGCTTTAATAGCATCCCTGGCAGTAACCACCCCTGTTCCCCGTGTATTTTGAATCAGATTTAATTTGAATTAAATAGAAATAAAACTCTTTACCATTGCACCCTAATGACTGTAATTTTCTCTCAAGCTGTTACTTACAGACACAGTATGCTGCACCTTGAAAAGAACATTCTTATCCTTTTTTATTGAGTCTGAAGGCTAATACCTTTATTTTTAAAAGTAGTCTATTTTTGAAGGATGAACTTAAATATTGTGAATTATTATGACACATAGGCCCTTCTGGATTTTTCACAAAAAGAGAAATTCCCAACTTAGTTGTCTTTATTTTTTTACTGTAATTCTAGCCAGCCCAATGATACCACCCAGTTTGTCTTTTTTAGGGTTATAATACTCCTGTCAGAAGCTCTATGGGAAGCATTTAACTTACCACATAGCCGTAACCCTGATTGCCAGAGCCAAAATGTCTCCAATATGACTTCAAGTAGTTCAAGTCTCTGGTGCCAGATGGCATGCAGATTGGTCCCTTTCACAGATACAGATGACACTGTGCCCAGAGTTTGTTAGAGTGTCTACATCTACTCCTGCTGGGAATATAATTTGGTAGAAAAACTCTTTGGCCTACCTGCCAGTGATACAGAAAATATAGATAGACAGACTCATTTCCAGATGACAGCTTTAAAATACACACCCTTCTCTGTTATCAGAATAACAAAGTACCAACATTGAAAAATGCAGATAAACATGTATCTTAAAGCTGGATGGAAGAAGAAATTTATTAAAAAAGTAAAATTTTTAGTAGTAGTCTAAACAGAAATTTCACTGAATGAGAGATCTAATATGTCGTCTCCTTTTTCCCTCATTGTAAAAACTACCAAGGAGGAAAACAAGCTGTTCAGAATAAATGGAGTAGGGGAACCTCTTTGCATCTATGTATCATGACTTTGATATCCAAGAGGCTGCAATGAGTGGAAGGAATATCAATATTAATACAAGTTCCCTGAACTAGGTAATAGTTATTAGAATGAATAACTGAATCTAGATGCTATATTCTATAAGTTTTCTGTATTATATCCTATAAGTTTTCCATTTTTTTTATATCTGACAATTATATACAGTTTTAAAGACTTTTGTTCCAATTCTACCTCATGGAATGGTGGAGTAGGATTATTTTTCTGTTTTTAGGCACTTTCAAATCATCCAATAACCTGATTAATCAATTGATCATATTTCAAAAATTTTAGCCTATTTAGGAAGATAAATCTGCTTTAAAATTAAATTATTTGTTCTACAGCTGAAATAAAACATTAAGATTATGATTTAAATTTGCTATATGAGTATCCTCTTTGTTAGAAAAATGTATAAAGTTGGGGGTATTTTATATACTCCAACATAATCTTGGGAATGAGAAGTAAGTTGTATAGATGCTTAATGTATATTTTCTGGGTTTTTTTTTATTATATAGATATGCTGGACTTCAGTCTTTAACATGGGCAAATAAAACCATATAGTATTTTGCTTTTACCAGAGTTTTACAACTTGATAGCTTGTCAAATTAGTGATATACTGCCAAAATATTTTTAGAAATTATCCTAGAAAAAACCCAACAACTATATCCTATACATAAGCCAGTAGATCAGTTTGTAGGCATTTCTTTGTAGAACCGATATGCTAAGTGTGAATTTGAGGTAAAATATTTAGTATTTAGGAAAGAATAAAAAATGACTGTTGCATGTAAATCCTAAAAGAAATGTCAAAGAAGAAGTAAACTCAATAAAAGGATATTATATTTAAACATTCATAAGCAAACACAGTGTTCTTTAATTTAAGAGTAAAATACTGTATCAATGATGCAAATGATGTACAGCAAATAAAGTACGTTTTTTTAAACAGCAAAACTGATCTAATGTAATATGTCATGATTAAGCAAAGGGTTAAAGGGTTAAACTATTTGCCAAAGTTCTACTGATGAATGAAGTAGAAAAACTGAGATTTGAAACTAATTCTATGTAACTTAAGGCAAATTATTTGATCTCATAGTAAGGCTATGGGAACTCTTACAGCTCCTGGAGGAGCTGATTGACTCATAGTAGGTACTCAATGACTTTTAGCTATGATGATGATGTCGGTGGTGATTAGTATTAGAGATATCTAATAACAAATCTGTAACAAATTATCTTGTCCATTTGACGTCAATATACCATTCTTCCCATTTCAAAATGTCCTGGTTTTAATGGGCTTATAAAATATTCACGGATTGTTTTCTTCTTCAGCTGTTATACCTGTTTTTTACTTTCTCTGCTTCATTACCACACGTATTTTGCTGACTTGTGGACTGCCTGTGATACTGGATGAATGTCCAGTTACTGCCTTTCTCATTAGGACTTGGACAACTCTGGCTGCAAATACTTGTAAACTTATATTGTACCTTTACTTTCTATGTCTTCTTACTTTTATTTCTCATTTTAGTGTCCTCTGTTTCAGTACAGTTTTGATGCATGGTCTCTTTATTGCTGTCTGGTGAAAATTGACTTTTGCTAAGTCCATCCTTCATTCTCATCAACTCATCTTATAACTGAGAGTTATACTCATGAGTTTATGAATATAAAAGAGAGGGTCGTTACTAATCTAAAGCAAACAAATTGATTTTGTATCAAAAATTGCATAATAGAGACTTACTGTTCTCCAGTTTGCGTGCTCTCTTGCAAAGAGCCATCATTAATGTAAAGCAAGTTCAGGGCATGATGCTTGCTTTCAAGAATTTGGAATAACTAATTCGATTCTTTCACTCTATCAGAGTTACAGTGTTACTTCACTGCTGCCATCACCATCTACAGAAATGCTAGAATGTTAGAAAAAAATGTGGAAAACCAATGTGGAAAAAGCAGTTAAAAACAAAAGTAGAATTTATTTTTTTTTAGGTAGTATGTTTTGCTCGTTATATAAACAGAACTGATCCCGTGTAGCAGGGATCCCAGTTGTCATTTGATTATAAGGCATTGATTTGTAGTGAATGCGATTGTATGTAGGAGTCCCAGCGCCCCTTTTCCCACCCATCTTCTGCCATCTCAAGAAAACCGGCACTTTTGCATTCTGTCAAAAACTGAGAATAGGGTCTCCATTGTTTTTGCACCATCGATTTATAATTAATATAGAAGAGTATTTTTATCTCTCACGCTGTGTCCCTCTCCATCATCCATTGTAATCTCTTACTATATTCAAATCTGAGGCATATAGAGGCAGCTATAGTAAACCAGTAGCTGTCAGTTTTTCTGTGCCTCTTAAAACCATATAATTATGATTCAGATCCTCTACAGCTCATAGTAAAGTCCCTCACATCTATATTGTCATTTAAGCAAATAAAAATTTATGGACTGTAATGTAAGGTTGGGAAGAAATTTCAACCAGTAATGTAAACCTTATGGGAAAAATCTGTTTTGAACAGTTATTTCTGGAGAATAGGATATACACTTTTTCTATTGCCTTAAAGTAGTAAATGCAAAACATTTGAAAGTAGTGATACTTGTAGTTTGACTATTTCATTATTGTTGTTTTTAGTTTTGAGAAAACACTTTAAATAAGGGGCCTTTGTGAAGTGCAGTGACAGTCACGATCCTTCACTGCATCCTCACTTTGATCTTGGCATTTTGTTCTAGATTTCCTTTCAGTGAGATGATACTATGTAAACAAAAATGTAACAAAATCTGAAGATTATGTGCTTATGGGAGGAAAAGGATGGCAGTGATAGTGAAAGGTTAAGGGGGAAACATAAATAATTAAAATTATATGTTACTTAAGTTAAAATCAGGTTTCAACTACCAAAAACTTTCAATAAGATGTTTTAAACATTTGATGCTATTTATAATATTTAATTTCAAAAGCTAAAAACATAACATGTATCTTTTTTAAAAAAGCATGTATTTTTTTGATAATTTAACAGAGATTCATAAATTAGCACATCTACTTTTACTATTATATTTTTATATTGTTAGTGCTAAATCGATTTTGAAATTTCAAGATTGATAAATTCCAGAATAGGTTATCCATCAAACAATGAACATGGTTTTTGAGAATGACAAGAATAAAAGAAAAACACCATTATTGTTAGTAATAAATGCAGTGAAAACAAAAAAAAAAAAAAAAAGGAAGGAAAAGAGAAGGCAGGACAAAAGGAGGGAAGAAAGAAAGGAAGGAGAGGAAAAAAAAAAACACATAGGTAACCAAAAACTTCACTTTTGCAGTAAGGCGTAAGTAGGAAGCTTTACTTTAAACCCTGAAAAAATATGACACATCCAGGTTACAAATGCAAGAACGTCTACAGCTGAATCATACAGCAATTGACCCTGCACTTGAGGAAACCTCGATATCTAAAGGCCAAAATGCATATTCCATGTTTCCATTTAATTGGACTAAATATATTTGAAATTTTAACAAGCCATACTAATTGCCCTGTTGCATGTCTACCATGGGCATACTGTGACTTTAAATGTTTACATATTTTATGTATGAGGATGGAATTACCATTACCATTATTTTTATAAAAAGAAAATCAAGCCCTGCAAAATTATATAAATTCCCAAAGTTCTCAATGGGAGGAATTTTTGAAGACGATGAGAGACTGGTCTCAAATCAAGCCATTTAATGCTAGACCTTCTGCTCTTTACTGCTATGATATTGTTCTGGAAATTATGTTCCTTTTAGCTTCACTGACCTCTTTTCACGGCTTTAACTGGAATATATCATTACAGCAGGCACACAAACGTAAAAATGCTACATCTCTATTCCTCAATGACCTGACAGCTTAAAATTTGATGTAATTCAAGTGTAATTACTTAGGCTTTTCTCCTAAATGATACTTATTCTAAAACCTAATGTGTTGAAAATAATGTAACAGACCAAAGTTCTCCAAATATACATGAATATTATGTTGTAGAAGAATCATGGTAGCATTTAAATTTGACTATTATCTGTTTTTTTCTAATAGAGTATCCTGAATAGGAGATAATCAAAAAGAATAATTGCTGAATGACTGGATTTGAGAATTTTCCACCTGTGAAAGCTGAATTCTGATTTCATACAGTGTTAGCTACCCTCAAAATACACTAATGTATGAACCTAAGACAGTACTTTCTCATGATTCTTTCGTTCTGTAGTTTGTCTCTAACAATGAAGACATGGGACATATTATGGAAGAGGTGGCAGTAACCCTAAGGGTCATCAGAAGAGACCACATCTGTAACTACAAAACATACATGTTCCTCCAAATATGGGATACAAGTCCCTTTATTCTAACTTGGGTCCTCCGTTTCTTTTTAAGGTATTAATTTCTCTTCTTTTGAGACTTCAGGACTGCTTATAGTCAAAATCCCAGGCTTGTTTGGTTTCTGTTGATCTTCTTTGAGGGAAATAGCAAGAAGATGGATGGTCAGCGTATGAATACTTGAGCAAACCGAATTTCATTCTTTGAAATTCTGTTACAACCAGGAAAAGAGAGTTATATTTTTTATAATAGTGAGGAAGAAAAAAAGTTGATTAGTTGCTAACTTAAACATATTAAACACCATTGCTTTATGAAATAATCTCATTCATCTGAAAATTAGTGGAAGGGTTGCAAAAACATGGCAATGTGGGAGAACCCAGTTTTCCTGTTCTCCAGAAAAGATCAACTATGCATGAACATAAACAACTCTGGGAAACCTGTAGAGTCCACTTAGAAAGTGTTAGCCATACAGTGGGAAAAACTGAAAATATCACATAGAAGAGAAGGAAGACTTCAGTTTGCCTGTAGCATCTCATCCCTCAAGCCAGGAATGTTGGACAACAAGAAGGAACTTACTTGCCAGGTGGAATGAGTTCTTCTTGCCAGGAAAGGAAAAACAGAGTGAGCAAGCACCTTCTCCAGCCTCTTGGGGCACTGCATGAAGATCTCACTGTGTTTTCACCCCACCCAGATCAGCAAAACTAAGATGTATAGAGCTGGGAACAAGGAAGAATAGTAGAGGCTGTTACTAGAAGACACACAGCAGGAGCTATTGCAGTTAACAGAGACCTGGATTAAAGTCTTAAAACCTAAGACCTAAAACCATAAAACTCCTAGAAAATAACGTAGGGAAAAAGCCCCTTGACAATTTTCAGGATATGATACCAATAGCATAAGCAACAAATGAAAAAATAAACAGTTGTGACTACATGAAACTGAAAATCTCTGCACAGCAAAAGAAACCAACAAAATTAGAAGACACCTATGGAATGTGAAGAGATACTTGCAAATTATATCTGATAAAGGGTCAATATCCAAAATATATAAAGAACTCATATAGTTCCATAGCAAAACAAAACAAACCAAAAAAAAAAAAAAAAAAAAAAAACAATTTAAAAATGGGCAATGGAACTGAATGGACATTTTCCCAAACAGCTACATGAAAAGATGCTTGACATCACTAATCATTAGGAAGCAAATCCAAACCACAATGAGATATCACTTCACATGTGTCAGAGTGACAATCATCAAAAAGATAAGAAATGTCTTTATGGTCGAGGGTGTGGAGAGTGTTGTAGAGGGTGTGGAGAAAAGGGAATGCCTATAATGGTGTTGATGGGAATGTAAATTGGTGCACCCACTATGGAAAATAGTATGGAGATTCTTAAAAAAATTAAAAGTAGAACTACCATAAAATCCAGCAATCCCACTTCTGTGTACATATCCAAAGGAAATGAAAACAGGATCTTAAAGAGATATCTGCGTCACTATGTTCATTGCAGCATCATTCACAATAGCCAAGATTGAGAAACAACCAAAGGGTCCATCAATGATGAATGGATAAAGAAGATGCATATATAATGTGGAATATTGTTTGGTTATGAGAAATGCTGCATTTTGCTTGGATGAACCTTGATGGCATTATGATAAGTGAGGTAAGTCAGACAGATAAAGACAAATACTGTATGATTTCATGACTATGTGGAATTGAAAAAGCTGAACTTGGAGAAACAAAGTAGAAAAGTGGTTATCAGGGGCATAGTGATAGGGGAAAGTGAGAGATACTGGTCAAAAGGTACCAACTTCCAGTTATAAGATTAACAAGTCCTGGGATTCTAATATGCAGCATGGTGATTATAGCTAGTAATACTGTCCTAAATACTTGACAGTTGCTAAGAGAATATATCTTAATTGTTCTCAACATACACACACACACACACACACACACACACACACACACACAAAAGGTATGAGGGTGAAAGTGTTAGTTAATGCTATGGTGGCAATCATTTTGTAATATATATAAATGTATCAAATTAATACATTGTACACCACACAATGTTATATATTAATTATTTCTCAGTAAAGCTAGAAAAATAATCAGAAGTGGATAAATAATTATTAGTGGAAGATTTTAGGGGTATTTTGCAATTATTAATCAATTTTTTATGCCATCATATTATTTTCTTGAAAATAGGAGAATCAGTAAGAAGTGTATTGCCTTTTTAAGGGCGTAACTAAAAATATAACACTACCTCATTGCCTTATCTTGTGGCCCAGCCTGTTATTAGAAAAATAATAACTACAATGCAGAATTGAATCTGTGTTTAAACATGAAACATTCTGGGGGGGCTGGGTGGCTCACTCAGTTAAGCATCCAGCTCTTGGTTTCAGCTCAGGTCATGATCTCATGGTTTTGTGAGTTCCAGCCCACATCTGGCTCCATGCTGACAGTGTGGAGCCTGCTTGGAATTCTCTGTGTCCCTCTCTCTCTGCCCCTCCCCCCTTGTGCTGTTTCTGTCTCTCTCAAAATAAATAAATACACTTAAAAAAAAAAACATGAAACATTCCGTCATGTGATGCTATCAATTGAATATAGGTTAATCAACTTTCTTGAAGTATGAGAGATCTCTATTGGAACGTATTGTTTTTGTCATGATGTTTAAGTTAGATGTCTCAATGCCAGTTTCACTGAAACCTCATCAACATGGCTGCTAAAATCCTGTATTTCTTCTTTATACTAAATTCAACTCTAGAGAAAATTAATAATTTCCTGCCTACTTACAGGCATATAAAACTTAGAAACTAACTTGAGTCAATAAACATCCAAAACAGAACTACAATTTAAGGAAACATTTTAAGGGAGTGTCTTATCTCAGTTTTTAAGGAAAAAGATATGAGCAAAAGCATATTTGAGAGTTGTTATTAGACTGGAATCGAAGGTTCCTGTGTCATAGCCACCTTTAACTTCTACTCATCACTTGCTGACAGAACTGGGAACTAGTTTCCTCAAATTCCTTTTCAATGTATGGTGTTGGGTTAGGGTTTGTCAACGAGAAGAGTTTAGATGAAATTTAGAAGCCATTACAACTGGAAGCCAAGACGCTAGTAGCCGAGGCACCCTCCAGACATCTCCCTCTTTGTGGTAGCGGCACCCAAATGTAGCAGCTTCTTAGCCTTCTCCACGAGCTCCACCTTGTTCACCTGCTCCGGTTCGAAGACCACTCCAGACCTTTCTCCAACATGGACTTCACATTCCTCTATTAAACTCTTCCCTGAAAAATTGTAGTGGCTTTTTGTTCCCCTTGAGTATATCAAAATTAATAAGTTTTTTGATGCCAGCAGTGTTTCTGTGGGGACAGACTTAAGGTTGGGAATCTGATCAATTAGATTTAAAGAGATTAATGATCCTATTGCCAGTGTGGTATTTAGGATACAATGAAGGTCAATATTTATAAAAATATTTGAGATAACAGAAGGTCCTTGGGGTCCAAGACTTAAGGAGCTAGGAATGCTCAAGCGGATTTTGTACGTCACCCGTTTTCTTACTGCCTAACTAGATCACCTGAGAGGATCCAGAGAACAATCCCTTCAGCACAGCTTTGAGAGATATATTTGAGTATTATCCCACCTAGGGCTGCCATAACAAATCACCACAAATGTGGTTTGAAACAACAAAAACTTATTCCTCCATAGTTATGGAGGCTAGAAATCTAAAACCAAACTGTTGACAGTGCTGTGCTCCTCTGAAAGCAGTAGGGAAGGATCCTTCCTTCCCTCTTCTAGTTTCTAATAATTACGTGGTAGCCTTTCAAGGTGTGCTGTGTGCTTCCTCCTGGACTTGTGAGTAATTAACTTCTCTATTTCAGTTTCTTTTGTGGTCTGTTGTTAGCCTACGACCTAACCATCCAGCACCTTTTGCTCCACTTGACAAATGTGAATTTAACAAAGTCATAACAACTTGTTAGGAAGATTTTCATACTAATAAACCCTTTCCTTTCTCCTTGTATCATGCAGCATAGAGGATGTAATATATTTGATGATATGAATTCTAGAACTTTTATATTGTGAAATAACTTGCTACATTCTATACAAAGTTTGTCATATCTTCAGTACATATTATATAGGAGGGTTTTTAAAAAAAGAAAATCTTTTAGTGTTTTATTGCACCAATATGTGACATACCATGGACAAATCATGTCCACTAAAACAGGCACTAATAAAGTATAATATAAGGGATCAAATTCAGTCACCTGTCTGGTTTTTGTAAACAAAGTTTGTCGAAGCACAACCACACCCATTCTTTTATATTTTGTTCATGGCTGCTTTCACATTATAATGGAAGGTTTGAATAGCTTCAACAGAATATGACCCACAAATCTGAAAACATTTATTATGTAACTCTTTACTGGAAAAAATGCCCTATTCTGCATTAAAATATAATTGAGTATAATAACACACCCCTTTATACATGGTCTGCGTTTAACATATGTGCTAGTATTTTATAATCATTAAAATCAAAACAGGGCTCCATTATGGCTTTCTTTTTTCATTTTCAAGAGATTGTAAATTTGCTTTTGGAATTGATTTGTCATTGTCCCCCAGTCTTCATCTAATTACTATGGTTCAGACAGTAGTTGTAGATAAATGTTTGTTGAATACTTATTCAGTTCGTTCATTTAATCAGAAATTTTTCAGCTGTAATGTTGTAGGTAAATGTTTGCTGAATACTTATTCAGTTCGTTCATTTAATCAGAAATTTGTCAGCTCTAATATATGGTTGAAATGTTAGTATTAATTATATACTGAAGTGTTAATTATAGTTTTGAAACCATACCATTAAAACTAGCATAAGCGTATTAATTGCAAATATTCTTGATGAATCTGTTGATAAAAATGTGAGGTTCTAGTAGAAGCTGTTGAGTCAAAAAGAGTCTTGGTGCTAGTGAAATAAAACCAAAGATACTAGCTTGCTTACAAACAGGGATTTGAGGCGAGAACTATTGGGAAAGTGGAAGAAAACACATCTTCAGACACCTGGGACTGTTCCTTGAAACAGAAATAAAACAACCCATCACCTAGAGCAAGATATCCAAGGGACAAAATAACAAGAATTCAGGTGAGATACTACAAATGAGAAAATTTTTCAATAGAAACACTGGTGAAATTAAAAGCTCGAGATAAATGGAGAGAAACAAAGGGGAAAACATGAGTTAACCCTAATTGTGCCATGTTTCCAGCCTAGAAAAAAACAGGCTGAAAATATTAGACTGACTTTCCTTATCTGTCTTTTAATGTGTTTGTTTTCAGTACAGATTTATTGATTCTAAGCCTTTGGAAGTGTACAAATTTGGATTTGTAGTTTAAGAGACAACAGTCATGGTGGTAATCATACAGGTTTAAGAATCACTGAACTAAGGAATGAGTTAAAATTCTATCACAAAAAAATGGAGTTTGGTACGAAGCCTCTCTTGTCCGGGAGTCTGACATTCCCCTGGTGAGTTTAATTCTGACAACTCTTCTCTCATGTTTCCCTTGGTTTGAATTCTTGTCTTAGTAATCCATTTGATGTTTGGACCATTGTGGGTCCTTGTTTTGCTTTTGTCTTTTATGTTTTCTCCTCATAAACTTTCCAATTTCTAGGTGCTATGGCAGCAGGGCCATTTTTGGCCGCAGATAAACTCTGACAGAGGCTGTTGGCATGGGTTCTGAGTAACTTCTGTCTTTGAGTTTCCCTGTCATTAACCTACTCCTTTTTGCTGTTTATTCTTGTTTTCCATGCCCGTTAGGTTATGTTTTGTAGAAATGGCTCATTCTCCCAAGAATCACCACAAATATATCTGGGTCCCTCACAGACTAAATTTATATAATCTCATCTGACAACTGCCAAGCCCACCCTTTCCTCCCTTTATCCTGTAACAGTTGACCCAAAACTTGTTACTATTCTACCTGGAACCCTAGTTCCAGTTGAAAAGAACTATTGATTATTCAAATGCCACTAATTAATGTTGCTCCTAAGTGTGTCCTATATTTTGATAGAAGCATAAACAAAGTAATGAAAGAATAATTATTTTTGCCTCCTAAGGGAAAATTCACAGAGAAGATGACATTTGACCTGGTTCTTAAAGGAGATTGACAATAACAATACCAAAAATTTGAGGAAGGATCTTTTAAATAGAATGGTAGAAAGATCAAAATGAAGTAAATATAAAAGTCACAGAAGTTCATGGCACATCTATGAACATCAACAAATAAGATAAAATGGTAGAGGTAAAAGAAGAAAAGAGTGGATTGCAACCACATTAAAAGCCATGCAAATAAATTTTAAAGTGTTCAAAGCACAGTAAATAGCAACACAGGTTGATTTGGGAAATGACATCATGTTTTCATTTTGGAAGGTGACTAGAAAATGAAAGATAATTTTTAATATTATTATACTTCAAACAGTTCTCACCCCTTCATCCTGGGTTATTCTGTTTTTGTTCTTTTAGTAGTCACCTCTTCCCCTTCAGTTAACATAGGTAATGGCTTAAATCTCTTTAATTTATTGACCTCACACTGGCATTCCAAAATTTTCTTGTTGATTTCTCATTATGAGAGCATTATCCCCAGAAATAGAGTTGTGAGAGCTATATATCTGAAATTTTATCATAAATATTCTAATATGTATTCTTCATCTGTCTGTTAATTTTCTGTTGCTGGTTCTTTTCTGATCAGTACATATCTTGATTTGAGGTGACTCAATAAGGGGCAGATACCTGCTCAAGAATAATCTTGGAAGGAGATAAAAGAGTGTGGCAAATATGAGGAATCTGGCCATTACACAAAGTGGTATTCTCTAATGTGCTCACATGCACTTTATTACTTTCTTCAACTCAGGGGGTGTATTTCCCTTCTTTTTTAAAAATTTATTTAAATTCTAGTTAGCTAACATAGTGTAGTATTGGTTTCAGGAGTAGAATTAGTGATTCATCACTTACATATAATGCCTAGTGCTCATCTCAACAAGTGCCCTCCTTAATGCCCATCACCCATTTAGCCCATCCCTCCACTCAACACCCCTTCAGCAACCCTGTTTGTTCTCTGTATTTTAAGAGTCTCTTATGGTTTGCCTCTCTCTCTGTTTTTATCTTATTTTTCCTTCCCTTCCCCTATGTTCATCTGTTGTGTTTCTTGAATTCCACATATAAGATGTCATGAGTCATATTGCTATCCCTTACATCACAAACCTCTGATTTAGAGTTATCTCTTTTCAGTTGATTCTGATCAGTGGCCAATATTCCTCCCCTTCCACAATTCCAAAAAAACTGTTCTCTCCTAAAGAACAAAGAGAATAGGAGGACAGAGATTGGAGTTAGGCTTCACAAACCAGGGAATTCCTGGAACTAGCAGAACCTGGAAGAGGCTAGGAAGGATCTTTCCCTAGAAGATTTGAGGGGAGCATGGCCCTACCAACACCTTGATTTAGCACTGTTAGTCTTAGGAACTGTAAGAGAATATGTTTCTACTGTTTTAAACCACCACTCTGTGGTATCTTGTTACGACAGGAAACTAATGGACCCTCTATCTATCTGTTCTCCCATGAAAAATCTTACGTGTCCTGGATCCAGATAAAATTTCATTTCTTTGGTAGAGATTTTTCTGAGTCCACCAATACATGGATACTGAATTTCTCTAGCCTGTGTACTTTCACCATCTTTTTAAACACTCGTGAGCCAAACGAATTACTTTGTAATATTTTTATATATTTGCATGTTGACCTGTATTCTGAACTCCTGGTTCTTTTGTGGGTTAAATAGTGTTATAAGATCCAGATATTTTTCATCCAACTTTGATTAATATTAGAGTTGATACCTGAGGCCACAAATGTCAAGCTAATATTTAGTGATAAAACTTTAATGATACTATTTAAGAAGCTGTTCACACAAGTGCTTTTGATCATGCAAAGCAATGGATTATCTATTACTGTCATTTACAAAGAAAGATAATGAAGTCTATCAAATATTTACATGGCAGTTACCATGAAATAAGAAATCTATACCTAATCTGTATCTTTATCCTTAATATTTTTTTTCTAAAAAGAGACAAAGATCTTTTCCATATTATTTTAAAAATTGAATACTTCCAGGGTCAATTAACTTGTAACCTTGAGGTTTTTAATGTTTGTTTTAGGAAGAACTTTTAGGATTACAGAAAGCTGTGCATTTGAAATGATGACCTTTGTTTGGCAACAGGTTGATTGTCTCACCACTCCTATGAAAATATCCTGCTGATTCTGACCTCATTCATCTGGTTCTGATTAACTCAACTATTCTAAAGATGTATTAGAGTTCTCCAGAGAAAGAGAGCCAATAGGTTATATATAGATATGTAGAAAGAGATTTATTGTGAGATATTGGCTCACACATGATGGCAGCTGAGAAGTTCCATGAAACACCTAGAAATAATGTTTTACCAGTGATCTGGGCAGCCCTTAGCTCTGTCAAGCTGACATGTAAAATTAAATGTTAGCTAAGGACTATTAGTGTTTCATAATGTTTTGTTTTCCAAGATAAACAATGGCTGACAAATTCAACTTTAAAACAGTAGTGAACTGTGATCTTTCATCATATTGTAAAGTTTGTAGAATAGCGTGCACCTGAGTCATGACTGGGTTTTTAGCAAATATATTCTGAATGAATGTAGAAATGGCCATAAGGATACAAGAAAAAGGTCTGGTTAAAAGGAAAGACCATTATTTTTTGGACAAGTAGAAATATATTTAAATTGCTGGGCAATGATTTCATTTTTGTTTGGTATTTATAACTCATACCTGTATACTTAAGTGTTTTTTGCTGCCAAAATGTTGACCCAACATTAGAGGGTGAAAATATATTTGAGTCTTTCAATAATCTAAGAGAAGCTGTTAAAATTTAGAATATGAAGGATGGCAAATTCTTCTACTTTTGAAGCCTGATTCTCTATGATGAGTATTAATCCAGTCTCAAGACTATGCAGCTACTAAATTTAGTAGATGGGTGAGGGAAAAATCAGTCTAGAAAAAAATAGGGCATTCATCAAAATGTCCATTCAGGACTCATTTTGATCGTAGCCTGTATTTTCCTGCCTCTAGTTGGTTTCAATATTTTATCTAGACTATTTAGCTTTTGAATCCAGTAGGATTATGGCTCTGGAAAATTAGAATTGTGTTTTTCAATTTTGGGATGAGCCTAAAAAAATTCAGCAGGCATTTTTTTCTCGGGTATGATCCCAACTGTGATACTTCTCTTGTGTATTTTTATAACTCAACCCCTTCCTCCATTGCTGTGAATATTAGCAATGAAAGCTGAAAATTAGAACTGAAAAGGGACATGCTCTAAGGAGGTTTAATTCTGAGTTTATAAGATCAAGTGGTAAGTAAAGGAGCAGAAAAGAGGGAGTGTTTTGGTTGATGAGAGAAGTTAATAAAGCAGAGTTCTTGATTTTTACAGTTTGTTGTATTCTGTCCCAAAGTGATAGGCAGTATGTACTGCTACTTCAGATCCTCTATTTTGAAAAAAGCACACCAGTGTTCATAACGTCATGGATAAACTGATGCAAGTAAATTTTTATTTTCTCAAACAACCCTTCTTGGTTTGAAGTATCCTCATTGCCAACAGATTTAATTCATATCAGAAGGGCAGCCTTGAATGGCTCCTCTCCAAAAACACAAAAGGTGGAGTTGTATGTACATTATTCCAGTCAAGACTTAAGACTGCCTCTCAATGCAGAAGTAAGCTTGTCACTAGAAGCCACAGACAGATCATAGGTCAACAGCTTTCATATCATTTATACTTAATGGGACCTTTTACACAGATTTGAAGGAGTCAGAAACATCCTCTCAAGTCGGGAGTTTCTGTCTTATTTATATGGCATACATTAACTCAGAAAAGACAAAAATTTACCTCTTCTTGAGAAAAAGCAGAGAAGCCAGTAGCCAGGTTTTAGAAATCATTTTTATTGAGCTAAATTTATACACAATGAAATTTTCTAACCTAATTGTACTGTTTTCTGAGTGTCGACAGATGTATGTAATCATGTAATCACCACCGAAATCATGACTGTTTCCATCATCCCCAAAAGATCTGCCCCTTGTGCCTTTTGGCCATCCTGCCACCTACTGTCTTTGGGAAACCACCCACTTGCTTTCTGTCACTGGTTTTGCCTCTTCTAGAATTTCAGATGAACGGAATGACTTCACTACAAAATCTTTTGCATCAGCTGTTCATTTAGCCTAATGCCTTTGAGATTCATCCATATCATGTGTGTACTGGTAGGTTGTTTAACTAGTATTATTTTATATAGACTCTTAAATACAGAGAACAAACAGGGTTGCTGGAGGATTGCTGGTGGGGGGATGGGCTAAATGGATGATGGGCATTAAGGAGGCTACTTGTTGAGATGAGCACTGGGTGTTATACGTAAGTGATGAAACACTAAATTCTCCTGAAACCATTATTACACTATATGTCAACTAACTTGGGTTTACATAAAATTAAAAAAATAGAAATACTCCATTTGTTGATTCATTTAGCATTCACCAGTCAGTGAATGCTGAGACATTTGGGTTGTCTCCAGTATTTGTTTCTGACGAAGAAAGCTATCATGGAAATCTCAACACAGGTCTTTATATGGACATGTCTTTTTATTTTTCAGCTAATCTGAGTCAACTGATGGGTCAGATAGTATGTGCACATATACATACCTTTACATGAAGATGCCAAACTGTTTTAAAAAGTGGCTGTAACATTTTGCATTTTTAGAAGCAGTATATGAGAGCTTCAAATGCTGCAGATAGTCAACAACATTTAGTATAATCAGCCACATTCATTTTAGCCATTGTAGTGTGTTTGCACTGTAATCTCATAGTTTTAATTTGCATTTTCCTAATGACTATTTTTATGTGCTTATTTTCCATATGTATATCTCCTTTGGTAAAATTTTGTCCAAATGTTTTGCCCAATTTTTATCGGAATGTATGTCTTACTAAAACTTTTTGAGTTGCAAAATATTTTTACATGTCCTAAATTTTATCCTACATATATTTTGCAAATACTTTGTCCTGGTCAATGACTTGCCTTTTAATTTTCTTAATAGTGTCTCTTTTGGCATTTCTTGACATTTTAAAATTTTATTTTTAAGTAAATTTATATATACACACTGTGGCTATCTATAATTTATATTCAGGTTCCTCTAGTTTTAACATTTTACATAACCATGGTATACTTATTAAATGTAGGAGAATAGGGGCACCTGAGTGGCTCAGTCAGTTAAGCTTCCAACTCATAATCATGCAATTCATGAGTTCCAGACCCACATTGGGCTCTGTGCTGACAGCTCAGAGCCTGGAGCCTGCTTCAGATTCCGTGTCTCCCTCTCTCTCTCTGCCCCTCCCCTGCTTATTCTCCCTCCCACTCTTGCGCGCGTTCTCTCTCTCTCTCTCTGTCAAAAATACATATTAAAAAAGAAGTAAAATTAGGAGAATAACAAGGGCTCTTAACGGAGGGTTGGTAAACAATGGTCTTGAAGTAGTTAAGAAAATACTGAACACTATGTATCCACTGACCCTGGTCCAGAAGAGAGGCAGAAAAATGAATGTCAATCACTTGAGAAGGTTTCTAGGAACATAATACGCTAGTAAGAGTATCAGGTTTTTTCTGTTACAGTGGAAAAAAAAAAAAGGTAGAAGAAGGCTCTCGGTAAATGCAAAGGATCCAATAGGTGTTACTGACAAAAGAATGTTATCACAGTGGGCATCAGATTTGATAAGCAAAGATGAACAAAGATGAGTAAAAGCAGATACTAACCAGAGAGAATGGAGAAAGATAGATTGCTTAGAAGGTTTCTACAATAGATGAGTACACAAAAAATGTACCAAATGTGCATTTGTACATTGTTTTGGTAAATGTACCAAATGTCTTTAATACATAGAGACCGCAATGACTTCATAAAATCTTTAAGACTATGAAATTATCTTTTTAGCTTCAGGACAGAGGCTTAGTTATCCTTTGGTGTCAAAAACCAACCCAAAGCTGGAAAGCCTTAGTGTGGAGTAACTGAGAACACCTGACAGAAATAGGAAATTCGGGGATAGAAACTGTACCAGCTCTGGAGCCTTTCAGAATGATAGTAGTATAATACGACCTGAAAGAAAAGAGAACAACTTCTAGAGTTAACCATTCTCAGTTGTAGACTTCCTTAGTCAAAACATTTTGGCTTCTTCGTAAAAGCATACTTATTATTAGTTGGGCTGTCAGCTGTACTTAGCCATACAGGGAACTGGGATGTACAGATATGACCCTTCCCAGGAAGAACTCAGATTGATGAGGGGTGTGTGTGTGTGTGCCCGTCCACCAGAATACTTTATGGCATCTGAGCTGTATTCTAGGTGAACATCAAAAAACTAGAGAACAAAATGTTTCAAAAATATATTGCTCTTTTTTATCCAAGTCCAAAATAACAGCACAGTTTACAAAATAAACAAACAAACTGGGAGATTAACATTGCTGTAACAGTATTAACTAAACTACAGATTTGAGTCTCATTTTACAGTTTTTCTGCTGTCCTTTTTCTTTTCCAAGATCTCGAGATACCACTTTGCATTTTAGTCATCATGCCTCCTTGGTCTCTCCCAGTCTGTAACAATAGTTCAGTGTTTCAGGTTTTTTTGTTTTTTTGTTTTGTTTTGTTTTTAATGACTTGAACATCTTTGCAGAGTATTGTTCAGGTGTTTTGTACAATGTCCTTTGTTTTGGGTTTGTCTGATGTTTTCTCCTGAATGGATTGAGGTTATGCATTTTTGCAAATAATGCCACCAAAGTGATGTGTTCTTCTCATATCAAGAGTACATGGTATCAACAAGATTTATTATTGGTCATGTTAACTTTCATCAGTTGATTAAGGTGTAGGATTCTCTGCCATAAAGTTATCACTTTTTCCTTCCCTATATTAACCAGAAGTGATTCACAAAGACAAGCCCAATTCAGGAGGTGAAGTGTTGAACTTCACTTCCTAGTGGGAAGATAATCAGGGAATTTGTGGACATATGTTAAAGCCTCCAAAGTAATCACTGACTATTTGAGGGAAGAAAAATTGAGGCTATGCAAAGATCATGTTTCTCCTTAAAGTTTTAATCACTAATTGCAGAACTTATCTATGAATTGTCTGCAGCAATTATTACTGTGGTGTCCCAATGATGATTATCTATCAATGTTTCTTCTCTTGTTATGACTTAGAATTATTCTAATGAATACATTAGTTGTCCCTTCTCCCCTACTTATTTACTTAGTCACTTGTTCATTTACATCAGTATGAGCTCATAGACACATATTGCATTCTTTGATTTATAATTCAATTCTATAATTATTATTGTTATTATTATTATTTACATTGTTCCAGATTTCTGGGGTGCGTGGGTGGCTCAGTCAGTTAAGCATCCAACACTGGATTTCAGTACACGTCATGATCTCAGTTTGTGGGTTCAAGCCCTGCATCTGTCTCTGTGCTGATAGCGCAGAGCCTGCTTGGGATTTTCTCGCTTCTCTGTCTCTGGCCTCCCCTGCTCATTCTCTCTTTCTCTCTCTCTCTTTCTTTCAAAATAAATAAATAATTTTTTTAATTGTTCCATATTTGGTCATTGAAAGCTCTTTCAGGTAGATATAGCATCTTTTTGACCTGATCCTATCCTTTTTCTTCTTCTTCTTCTCCTTCTTCTTCTTATTACTTTTGAGAAACAATAATAATAAAGTATTGTGTACATTACAACAATAGCAAAGTATTGGCTCTCAGAATTTTCTTCCTTTCTGTAGTCTACAGAATGCTCCAGGCTCATGTAATATTTTATCTCCTTTCATCATAGCATCAGCCATTTCTTCAGGGGTTCCTGAATTCTGTTATTGAAAAATGATATTTAGAATCTAAGATATGGAGGCTGGGTGTATCTATAGCTACTGGAATATCACTGCGTCTAGCCTTCTCAGTGAACAGATCCAGGAAACTGCACATATATATGTATATATCTTCTTTTATCTAGTAATCATCTATCTATCTCTATCTCTGTCTCTTTCTGCCATCCCTATTTCTATCTCTGTCTCTATATGATAAAGATGAGCCATAGTAGTATCTCCGATTTTAATATAATGCCACTGAGTACATCTGAACTTTCAGCCTTGCTAATCTGTAACTTTTCTCTGACAGCAAGGAATCTGTTTCCATGATTTGTAATTTATTTATGTGTTCAAGCCTAGAATATGTGTGAATAATTTGTAGAATTGCTAGCCTGCACCCTACAAGAAAAAAATAAACCCAACTAGAATATAGTTTTGGGTTTTTATATACAATCCCTTGGGTTTTTAGTCTTAGGGTATTCAATCAAAACACTGCATTACAAAATCATTAGACCAGCTGCTTTCTTCTCTACCCTTTTAGTGAATTGACTTTCTTCTTATAATTCAGTGCTTGTGTTTGTATTCTTTGTGACTTGTATATCGTTTGTTCTGAATTTTGCTTCATCTGATATAGCTATATTAGTTTACTTTAATTTTCTATCCTTTTAACCTGTCTGTATCTTTATGTTTATTTTTCCATATAAATAGCATAGAATTGGGTGTTCCCTTATTATTAAATTTGACAATATGCACCTTTTTACTGGAATATTTAGATCATTTCTATCTGTTTTGAATATCAAGAACACTGGGTTTAAATCTTCCATTTTGCTAGTTGTTTTCTATCACATCTTTAAAAAATACTTTTACCTTTTTTAAGATTTCTTTTTTCTAATGAATGTCTTGCTGTGCTTTTTTAAACAAAGAGGTTTCTCTAAAGCAGAAGTTCTCAATGTATGGTCTTTGGATCCACTAAAATCAGTATCATTTGTCAGTGCCATCAAATTCTCAGCCCCCACTCCAGACCTAGGAGAATCAGAAACTGGGAGTTTGGGCCGAAACTATGTTGATTTAATAAGCCCTCCAGGTTATTTGATACATTCTAAATCTTAGCACATCTGCCCTGTTTGATGATACATATTTCTAAGTCAGCCTACTTTCAAATAATACTATACCATTTCATTCAAGTATGAGAGCCTTACAACAATTTGCTTCCATTACTTCCCACTCATCCATTTATTCTGTTGTCATCACATATTTTCACCCTGCGTATGTTCTAAAACTCATAATAGTTTATTATTATTGCTTTTAAAAGTCTATTTTATTTTAAAGATAGTAACAAACAAATGAGGAAAATAGCATTTAGTTTACACAAACATTTGCTATTTCTAGGACTTTTGATCCCTTTGTGTAGATCCAAACTTTAATTTGTTTTTTGTTTTGGTTTTTTGATCCAAGCTTTAATTTGTAGTTATTCTTCTACCTTCAAGCATTGTTTTTTTGTAGTGTTTATCTTCTAGGAATTCTCTTAGCTTTCAGCTATCTGAAAAACGTATTTATTTTGCCTTTTAAATCATTTTTATGATTAATTATAATGAATATCTGATGTATTATTGTGTAATATTTTTTATTAATTATTACATCTTATGAATTTCTTTTGTTGTGGTTGTTATACAAAATTGAGTAAAGTTTCCCTATTCATAGGTGTCCAATCTACAGAACACTATTTTAAGCAGTTTTCCCCAAAGACCTTTGTAGACATTAAGGCTCCCAGCCTCCCCCTGTACATCTCAGTCCCCTTTGTGGGTTGAAAATCCTGAAATACTTCAAGTCCCCCTCTGGAAGCATGGACTTGCATGTGCTAACAAGGTAGCCACAGGGTGGAAGCTCTAAGCCAGCTTGAGCCTATAGAAAAATTTACAAAGTTCTCTCAGAGGATCCAGAACATTCTTGCGCTGGCTTGGAAGACCCAGAGGGGACTCTTTGGGTTGCCAGAGCCACACAAAAGCCCAGGAACTGCTCTTGCCTTTCTGGAAACACTGGGGAGAAAGTCAGCTCCATCCAAACAATCTCAGAATTTTCTACCTCACTTCAGAACCCCAAAATTAGCATTGCTGAAAACAAGGATGCCAGTGAGCTGGCTGAGCTTCTGGTAAAATTACAGGTCCCTTCCAGGGTTCAGACAACTCCTGTGGTGGAATTAAAGACCCAGAGAGTGCCTCAAAGCACCATCAGAGCTATGAAAAAATTTTCTAAGTCTACTTGGGGGCTCAGGATCCATTTTGCTTTCCTGGAAAAGTTGGAAAAAGTGTTACCCCTTCATGAGTGTCCTTAAATTTTCAGCCTCATTTCAGATCCTAGTGCTAACTTGGGTGTTTTAATTGCTAGTTAAATCCAGATAAAAGAAAGTGGGCGATGACCATTGAGGAGGGCACCTGTTGGGATGAGCACTGGATGTTGTATGGAAACCAATCTGACAATAAATTATATTTAATATAAAAAAATCCTGATACAAGATTCAGACTACAGAGAGTAGAGACCTAGTAGAGCGTTAGAATACAGTGACAGTGAGTTCATCAGAACTTTCACACTTGCTAATCTGTAACTTTTCTCTGATAGCAAGGAATCTGTTTCCCATGATTTATAATTCGTTTATTTATGTGCTTAAACCTAGAATACATGTAAATTACTTGAAGAATTGCTAGCCTGCATCCTATGAGAAAAAAAAATAAACCAATTAGAATGCAGTTGTATTCTACTTGTCCTCACATATATTAAGAACAGTCAGAGGTTTACATAATCAATGATATTCTGCCCACAAGCAAAATGATAAGTCAAGGAAATGTTTGCATTTTTTTGAAAACTAGATTAAAAAATCATCTCTTTTGAAAATTCAGAACCATAGACTTTCCTTCACATGGATTTGGCATTTAAATTTATACCACCAATGTTCTCTGAAACACTGTCAGCCAAGATAGTAGTATATAATCGCCTAAGGGTTAGGAGACCCATTGTGTGTGTGTGAGAAAAGTAAATGCAAATTATGTCAAGTGGAAAAAACTCCAGTAGGCCACACAAGGATATGCACAAGTAGAACATTGTTAAATACAAGCTCAAAATTCAAGATTCAAACCCTAAAAGGACAAAAGTGACATTGTACAAGAGTTAGAAAAACAACACACAAAGAATGAGATTTTCAAGATTTCAAATAATAGAATAAGAAATAGAGAATAAAAAACAAATATAAAAATATCTGAGAAAATAAAAGAGGGAATAGGAAATACTAGAAAGAAAGAAAGATACCATATTTTAAAAGACCAAGAGATTTGAAAAGAACCAAAGAGAAATTAAAAATGTAATAATATAAATAAAAAAACTCTCAATGGATCTTTTAACAAAAGATTAATTATATAGAGAGACTTAGTAAACAGGAAGTATATCTAAACAAATTGCTAAGGATGTACACAGTAAGAAAATATGACAGAAAAATATAAAAACGTTGAATTCATGGAAGATGGACTATAGTCCATAAACTTCTAATTAGAGTTAAACAGGGAAACAATAGCTTTGATGGGAGAAAAGCTAGTAACATCAGAAAGCGTTCCAGAGCTGAGAGAATATAAATTTTCAGTATAAAAAACATAATGAAACCCAAATAGGTTAAATGAATACAGGCCCACAGCCAGAAACATTGTAATCAAACAGCAGAGCTCAGAAGACAAAGATAAAATATTGAAACCAACTAGAGGCAGGAAAATACAGGCTACTTACAAAGGAATATCAGTTAAACTACATATGTTTTAGTAAACAGCCAGAACACAATGGAAAATTATCTCTACAGTGGTGACAACAAATGTCTGTCAAGATAGAATTTTAAACCCAGGTAATCTATAGTTCAGTAATGTATGTGAAATAAAAAGAAATTTTGCTACAATCGTAGCAGGGAATTTAGATAAGGAAGCCAAAAGGTAACTGAGGACATAAAATACTGGGAGGATACTACAACTAAGTTTTACTTAATGGAGTTATATAGAACCTTACATTACAAAGGTATGTAATATATATTCTTTCCAAGAACACACAGGATATGTGAGTATACTGGCATATACTGGGTCATAAAACCAACCTGAACAACTTTCAAGGGATCTGAGATCATATTAAATGCATTTTTTGAAGGCAATAAAATTTAGACATATATTAAGGACAAAAAAGAGCAAAAACATATATCACATTAGTATATTAAGAAGAAACAAATACTTCCAAATAAGACAAGAGCCCATTAAGGAATAATAGTAGAAATGACAAAATCTAAAAGCAAAAACAAACATGCTACACCTTAAGGTATGTGAACATAGATCAATTAATACCTAAAGGAAATTTTATAAATTTAAGTGACCAATCACTATTAACCAATCATTATTAACTAATAATGATTAAATGTTAGAATGCTAAGCATTCAAATTTTTAAAATATTATACAAGTAATAGTGACTGTATAGTATAACAAACTATTTGAAGATTCTACTTTTTATTTATTTTTTTTTAATTTTTTTTTAACATTTATTTATTTTTGAGACAGGGAGAGACAGAGCATGAACAGGGGAGGGTCAGAGAGAGGGAGACACAGAATCTGAAACAGGCTCCAGGCTCTGAGCTGTCAGCACAGAGCCCGACGCGGGGCTTGAACTCACAGCCCTCACGGACCGCGAGACCATGACCTGAGCTGAAGTCAGCTGCTTAACTGACTGAGCCACCCAGGCGCCCCAAGATTCTACTTTTTAAATTTTCAAGCCACTTTTTGAGGAAGATCTTATTAATCTCATTTTGCAAATGAGGGGTCTGAGGCATTGACAGATTACATAACGAACAAGGACACAGAAACTGGGAAATTCAGAGTGAGGTTTCAAATAAGTAGACTACTTACAAAAACCATAATCTTAATCACTAATGTCTTTTATACATTGGTGATAGAATAGTAAAATAAGCCTCTAAATGGTAAAACAAAACAAAACAAAACAAGCAAAACAAGAAAAATAGATAAGGACAGAAATTAATAAAAGACAAGCAGATATAACTATAAATGTAACAAAAGTCAAATATTGCAATGTTATAATGACTGTATGCCTTAAATTTTAAATTTTTGATAAAATTTCTTGGGAAAACATAACGTATTTAAATTGATTCAAGAAGAAATAGAAAGCCTGAACAGATATATACAAATCATTCAGCAAGGGAAATATAACATGAAACAAACACATACACACACAGACAAAACATTGTGCAAAGCTTTAGAAACAATTTTATCAAAAATTATAGGAATAATAACGTTACATGAACTTCAAGAAGAAAAACAATGCATTTTATGAGGCCTATAACCTGGATAACAATTGAGAAATGTACAAATGGGAAAAGAACATTACAGATCATTCTTCCAAATGAATAAATGAAAAAATATTTTTAAAAACAATTTTAGCAATTTCAATTTAGTAGTGCAATAAAATACATAGAATGACAAATTGAGTTTATTGAGTAAATTCAAGAATATTTAAATATTAGAAATCCAATAATGAAATATAGCACATGAATTAGAGAAAAATCATATAATCATTGAAAATGTACAGATAGGGGTGCCTGCGTGGCTCAGTCAGTTAAGTATCCAACTTTGGCTCAGGTCATGATCTCATGGTCCATGAGTTCGAGCCCCACTTTGGGCTCTGTGCTGTCAGTTCAGAGTCTGGAGCCTGCATCGGATTCTGTGTCTCCCTCTCTGTCTGCCCCTCCCCCACTCATGCTCTGTCTCTCTCTGTCTCTCAAAAAATGAATAAATGTTAAAAAATTTTTTTAAAAAAGAAAATGTACAGATGAATATTTGAGTTATTTGTAATTTATGATAAAAATCTTAAAAATTGAAATAGGAAAGAAACTCAGTTATTTTGCAAGAAAAATTTTTTTTAAAAATGTTTAATGTTAATATATTTTTAAGATAGTAAAGACAGAGCATGAGAAGGAAAGGGGAAGAGAGAGAGGGAGACATAAAATCCAAAGCAGGCTCCAGGCTCTGAGCTGTCAGCACAGAGCTCCACACTAAACTCGAACTCACAAACCGCAAGATCATGACCTCAGCCAAAGTCCAATGTTTAACTGACTGAGCCATCCAGATGCCCCTCAAAAAAAAAAATTTTTTTTTTTTTAATTGAGAGAGAGAGAAAGCAGGGGAGGGGCAGAGGGAGAGGGAAGGAGAGAATCTTAAGCAGGCTCCAGGCTCAGTACAGAGCCCAATGCGGGGCTCAGTCTCACGAACCATGAGATCATGATCTGAGCTGAAATCAAGAGGCAGACACTTAACCAACTGAGCCACCCAGGCGCGCCTTATTTTTTCAAATATTTGATAAGGATAAAGTTGTTTCAAAAAAATTGAAAAGAATTTAAATAAGAAACAAGGTATTGATTTTTGCTATCCATTTCAAACATGAGAACTGGAGCAGCTGGCATCTGGCAAAGAAATAAAAGTGAAGTGACAAGGAAAGTTAAAGAAATAAAACTCTCATTTGTAATGATAGAATTGTCTACATCTGGGTACTATTGACATTTTGAGCAAGATATTTTTGTGGCGTGGTATCCTGAGCATTGTAGAACGTTGAATAGCATCAGTGATCTTCACCAATTAGAAGCCAGCAGCCTCCTGTTTATGACAACAAACAATGTCTCTAGATATTATTGCCAAATGTTCCTGGGGTGAAGAATCATCCTCAGCTTATAACTGCTGGTATAAATGAAAATATAAAAGAATATTCAGATAAATTCTTGGACTAATAGGACAGTTCCTAAAGTTTGCTGATGTAAGATTGTTGTTCAGTGAGTATAAAGTTACAATTATACAGTAAGTTCTAGAGATATGTTGCATAGCATATAGTAATAATACAGTATTGTGCACTGAAAATTTTAATAAGAGAGTAGATCTTAAATGTTTAACACACACACACACACACACACACACACACACACACACCTCCAAAGGGATGCAAAGACACCCGTGGAGATACTAGATAATCAAGGTCTATTACCTTGATTAGGGTGACAGTATCACAGCTATATGTATATGTCCTAACTTATCCAATTGTAAACATTAAATACGTGCAGGGTTTTTTTGTATATCAGTTATACCTCAATGAAGCTTAAAAAAAACATACCTTTACACAATGATGCTAGCAGCTTTATTTGTAATAGCCCAGGACTGGAAATCGCCCAGGTTTGGTAAATGGTCAATGGTAAATGGTTAAACAAACTGTGGTACCACCTTGTAATAGAATACTGCTCAGCTTTAAAGAGAGAGAGAGAGAGAGAGAGAGAAAGAGAAAGAAAGAAAAGAAAGAAAGAAAGAAAGAAAGAAAAGAAAGAAAGAAGAAAGAAAAGAAAGAAGGAAAGAAACAAAGAAACAAAGAAAGAAGGAAAGAAAGAAACAAAGAAAGAGAAAGAAAAAAAGAATGAAAGGGAAGAAAAAGAATGGGGCACCCGAGTGGCTCAGTTGGTTAAGCCTGTGATTCTTAATTTTGATTCAGGTCATGATCCCAGGGTTGTGAGACTGAGCCCTGGGGTTTGTGCTGAACATGGAGTCTGCTTGAGATTGTCTTTCTCCTTCTGTCCCTCCCCATCTGGCACATGCTCTCTCATGTGCTCTCTCTCACTCTTTCAAAAAAAAAAGAAAAAAGAAAAGAAAAAGGGAACTATTGATATATTTAACAACTCTAATGGATCTCAGTGCATTATGCTATGAAAAAAAAAAGAAGTCAAATTCAAAACGTTACATACCATATACTGTAATTTATTTGTTTCTTAAAAGGACAGACTTGAAAATTGGAGAACAGATCAACTGTTGCTATGCTTCCCTAACAGATTAGGCAAGGGGGAAGTTGTGACTTTAAAGGGTACCTTGAGGGAGCTCTTTGTAGTGACAGAACAGTTCTGTATCAGGACAATGATGGATGTTATATGAATCTAAACAGTGAGTAAAATGTATAAATCTATATACACAAAGATGTATACACTTGAATTTATGCAAAAACTTTATTTTTTATGCAAAAACTTTTAGAAGAGATTTTCAATGACCTATGCAATGCAAAATAAAACACGAGTCAAAGTTATAAACTGATAATTCATTTAAATGGAACTCAAAATAACCAAATGTATAAGATTTTGTAATAACCAGTGAGTTAACAATGAAAACCACAGTGAGATGTCATTTCAAAACTGATACACCAGAAGAGTCTGACAATACCAGTGTTAATTTATATAGAGAGCAATGTGCTAAATTGCATACACTCCAGGTAAATTGTTATGAGCACTTTAGATATCTATGTGCCAACATCTAATTAATATGGCAATTTGCAAAACTTGTGACTGGGTGATTTCTCTCCTTGGAATCATTCAAACATCTCATATTAGTCTTTACTTAGAGGTTCATAATAGCCCTCTTCACTATGAAAATTAGCCTGCTGGTATTCATATTATAAATATATTTGGTATGTTTTTATAGTGCAAAAATTAATTTATAATCTACTTTCTATATTAAATTGTGTTATCAATGTTATGCTGCCTTTACAGAAAGATTTTGCCTTATTTCTACTCTATTCTCTGGAACGAATTATATTGCATTGAAGTTCATCTATTCCTTTTATGTTGTAGTTTGGTTATGGGTGAGTGTCTCCATTGTGTGAATGGAGGTCTTGGGTCCCTGGATTCCCCACCAGAAGATTTACGTGAGGATAGATTTACATGGGGATCCGTGTTGGAATAAAGACAGCTAGAGGAAAGTAGCAAACACAAAGCAGTTTATTAAAGTGAAAATAGTCTTAAGGTCTGAGAACTGGCAGGTTCCCCCAAGGTGGAACCAGCCTCTAGGTTGTTTTGAGATTGGATATTATTGGGTCTCTCTGGGCTGGGAGGAGCTGGAACCTACAGTGTGGTGGTCTCTAAGAAGGCTGCTTCCAATCTTTTGGGGGGGACTCCTCCCACAGGTTGGGAGGGAAGTTTTTGACCCTGCAAGGTGTATACCTGGATCCTGGATCCTTGGTGGCAGCCCTTCTCCATGGGGGCACTGTAACCACAATGCAAATACATTCTACTGAGTCTAGGTGTTGTCTTGGGGCAGAGGTGGAAGGGGTGAGTACCTGCTCTGTACTGATGACTATAGTTCTGTCAGTCCCAAGATCTTGGAAGCCACAAGGTCAGAATGTTGTGCCTCCAGGCTTTTATTGTGTAGCCTATTTGTCACTCCCTTAGCCTGTAGCCTCCTGTCTCTCTCATTCCCCTTCAAGGACTTGTAACTCTGCCTTTTCCTTCCATGGCTCAGTTCTAGCTTCTACCTACAGTTTCACCCATGCCAGGGTTTAAATTTTATTTATATTGTATTTAGCAAAATAATGGTTTTGTGATTTTTTTTTCCTAATATACT
Organism: Panthera uncia; assembly: GCF_023721935.1. Lineage (NCBI taxonomy): Eukaryota > Metazoa > Chordata > Mammalia > Carnivora > Felidae > Panthera > Panthera uncia. The sequence continues at coordinate 137,225,488 of NC_064816.1, read as the reverse complement.
CTGTAGATTTAATTTTTTTTCTATTCTCCTTTGTTATTTATTTCCACTGAATTAGCTTAGCTAGTTGTTTGTCTATTTTATTTTTTCCCATTTGCATTTTCCAGGAACCACAACATTGATTTATTTGTTAGTTCTGATTTTCTGCTTTCTCATTCATTGATTTCAGCTTTTATGTTATTCAGTTTCTTCCTCCAACTTTCCTTGATTTATTTTTTTTGTACTTTAAAATTTTTTTTCAGGTTTAATGGTCAGTACGTTTGCATCTGTTCTTAATTTGTATTATAATATTTAAAACTGTATTTTCTCTCCCCAGAGTGTAATCCATCAATTCTAGTACATAATATTTTGGAATCAATACTTTCTAGATGTTCTGAATTACTAGTTTTGGTTTATTTTTTTTACTTAAATCTTCTTAAAGCTATTTGAAACTTTTCCATTGTTTTGTTTCCATTTTTATTACAAATTTCTAGTTTTACTTCACTGTGACCAGAATAGATCATTTTATTGTTTCAGAAAATATTTTGCTTTATCTTTGTATTCAAGTGATTTAGATGTTCTTTTGTACCCCAGAAAAGAAAGTCTCCTTTCTATTTTTATAGTATAGACTAAAAAATCAGTATGATTTCTCTTATATTTATCTATTTTTTCTATTTGACTTTTATGTGCTGATGGAAATAAATTATCTTCTAATTAATCTGTGTTTGTATATTTCTCCTTGCATTTCCTGTAGTTTTTATTTATGAATATTTAAGTTCTACTGTTTGATTTTAAAATCATAACGTCTCCTCCTCATTATAACTCTTGTGATTCTATCTTAACTTTTAGGGGTTTTTTATTGTTTTAAATTAATTTTTATTAATATTGATACCAGGCTATTTGGAAGAAAAAGACTTAAGATAGATTTTCATAATTCAGTTTACTCTTTATTTTTATATTTGAAATAAAAAATACTTATGATAGATTTTCATACTTCAGTTTACTCTTTGTCTTGAGGAAAGCTTTTTACCCCTTAGGTTCAAACTGTTGATATAAGACTATGCTTCTTATTTTCTTTTCAGTCGTATTTTCAGATATATCTTTTCCTTTTTCAGATATATCTTCAACCTTCCTTTTCCTTTCAGACTTCCTGGATCAATTATAACTATATCTCATATTTAACAAATATTTATTTTCCCCTTTGAACAGCTGATTACAAATGTGTGTGCATAGGTGTGTGTGTGTGTGTGGTATATATGTATGTATATACTTGGCTTGATATATTTGGCTTCAATTATATCACCTTGTTTTATACTTTTTGCATTATTTAATTCTTCCTTTAAATCTTGCTAAAGTTTTTGATTTACATTGTCTTTGTCTTGTTTTCTGTATGTGTGTTTTCCTTCTGACAATTTAGGCAAGGGTGGGGACTTATACTTAGGACTTTGTTCTTCTCATGATTATATTTATTTCTTTATATGCCCTATAAACTTTTTTTTTCAATATATGAAATTTATTGTCAAATTGGTTTCCATACAACACCCAGTGCTCATCCCAAAAGGTGCCCTCCTCAACACCCATCACCCACCCTCCCCTCCCTCCCACCCCCCATCAACCCTCAGTTTGTTCAGTTTTTAAGAGTCTCTTATGCTTTGGCTCTCTCCCACTCTAACCTCTTTTTTTTTTCCTTCCCCTCCCCCATGGGTTTCTCCTATAAACTTTTTTATAATGCTATATGTTGGTTGTTTAGTGTGAATGATAAAGATGACATAAATAATTAATAATTTCTATTTTCTCCTCCCTCCCATCCTAATTCTAGTTTTGATTGGCCCTCTTGTTTTTTGTATCTCTTTAATAATATTTAAGTCTGGCTTCATGTTAGAATTTTCAAGAGTGGGGTGTGGAGGGAAGGGCCTTTTAAAATACAGGGATATCGGGGCTCCTGGGTGGCTCAGTCAGTTAGGTGACTGACTTTGGCTCAGGTCATGATCCCGTGGTTTGTGGGTTCAAGCCCCATGTCGGGCTCTGTGCTGAACACTTGCTTGGTGCCTGGAGCCTTCTTCAGATTCTGTCTCCTTCTCTCTCTGCCCCTCCCCAGCTTGTGCTCTGTCTCACTCTGTCTCTCAAAAATAAATAAATGTACAAAAAAAAAAAATACAGTGATGTCTAGATTTCACCCCCAAAGGTTCTGATTGTCTGAGTTGGAGACTCTGTGTTATTATTTATAATATTCCTGGTGATGCTAATTTGTAGCTAATGTTGAAAACCACCAGTCAGTGGATAATTTTTAGAACTTTAATTAAAATGCATCCTCATCAGTCTCTATTCTTGGATATGACTCTGTTGCTCTTTGTGAGTAGGAAATCTCTCTAGTTCACAATGAAACTGTGATAGTTGTGGCAGTTCATATATGTATGTGTGTGTGCATCTGCATGTTTGTGTGTAGACTTTTTTCTAGTATGACTTTAGCCCTTAATTCTGGTCAAATGACAGCAATGGGCAGGTCAAGGGCATTTTACTACTCTGTTTCTTCTTCACCTTGCAACCCCTGCGACCTGCTTTTTGCAGAAGTGGTTGGAGCATTTCCTTATAAAGATACCCCCATCCCAGCCCCTGTCCTTCAGTACCACTGAACAAGTTTCAAGGATCCTATCTGTCACAGCAAGCTCATGCAGCACGACCTTGGAATTTCAAGCATGAAATCCTTGGTTTTGCTTCTATTTTAGAGATATGTCTGGTCTAATTGATTTGAAAGATCTGCTGATTCTGTTTCCTCTGTGGTCATCCTTTTCATAGTACATGGTGGTTGCTCTTTTCACACAGTGCATATAGAGTTACACATATGTGCTGCTTTAATAAAGATATATATTTTTTCTGTTTCTTCTTTACCTTTATTCCAGTTGGTTTCATAGCAGGATGAGAACAGAGAGAAAAGATATCAGTCATCTGAAAGTATTTAATAATTATGAAAAGTGATTTTTAAGCACCTTCAACTATAATAGTCTCTCAGAATACTTTCTCTTTCTCCCTTTAATCACTGTGTAGACTTCAACATCCATTTTATTGATTGATAGCTGATGGATATCGCCAAGGTTAATGTATGGGATATAAACACATTCAAAATCTTGTAAACATTTGTTTAATTTGATTTTATACCAATGCTCAGCCCCCCTCTATTTAGGAAACCATGAAAAAGCTGTTAATGGGTGTTGCTCGTTTAGTCTAATTTGATAATGTTATTCTTCAAAAAATATTTCCCCTTAAATCTCCTTCATAGTATCAACTTTCTGCAGTAGAAAATAAGATATTGCATATATTAATATACTTTTTCATAAATTAGAATAACATTTACTCTTTGTAGATTGTTGTTTATTTAAAACATCCCCAATACCACTGACTTCCATCTTTATGAGGACAAGTATAACAACTCATATATTTATATTTATAGAAAAAAGAAAGGCATGGAGGTTATAATGACATGATATACAAAATTGGTAGCAAGTGTTGATCATCACTGTATGCCAAACATCATACCAAGCAATTGGTTTATTTCATTTTGTTTGATCCCCTCAACAGTTAAGATAGATTTATCCTTTCACCTAATAAAATATAAGTACAGTCCTTGTACTGGACTGGAGGAAATTAAAGATAAAAACAAGGATTTTAAATAAGAGGATGGAATGATCTTTCTTAGATTTGAAGTGTATCATTCTGGCTGTTGAAAGATACTAGACAAGGTAGGACAAACAGATCCCAGAGAACTTTAGCCATGATAAAGAGTTAGATTTTTTCTAAGGACAATTGGAAAACATTTTTTTAAGTTTATTGGTTTATTTTGAGAGAGAACTGAGGAGGGGCAGAGAGACGGGGAGAGAGAGAATCCCAAGCAATGTGCTGGTGGTACAGAGCCTGACAGGGACTTGATCTCACAGACTGTGAGATCATGACCTGACCCAAAATCAAGAGTCAGATGCTTAATTGACTGAGCCTCCCAGGTACTCCTAGAAAACTTTTTCAAAGGGTTATGAGGAATAGATTGATGTAAAACAATTTTAAGAAAAATATCCTTGCTGTCATGTAGGTAATACTTCTGAGGGACATGTGAATAGAAGAGGAGAGATGTATTGCTGTTGTCGTATTCTAGATACATGATGCTGGTGGAATCCACTAGAAATAAGGTAGACAAATGGAGAAAAACTCATCACACATGTATAGTTAGGGGAAAAGATGATTATAGAGAGCCTCCTTGAGTTAAAAACTTAAAGCAGTTTGGTGAATATGGTATTGTTTCTACTGATACATGCAAGATTGGTGTTTAGAGAGATGGAAAAATTATTTTCTAGGACACTTACAATATATATGACAGTGGGACTCCCAAGAGGAAATTTTAAATGGCAAGTTTGACATGCAGAGTTTGCAGCTCTGGGTTTGGCTACAGACATTCATTTTGGAGCTATCAAATGCAGAGATCATAGAGAAGAAAGGAGACTTTTGAATTGATTCTGAAATAACATAAATATTTGGAGGTAGAATAATAGAAGATTCAAGACAGCAAACTAAGATGGTTTGGCCAGTAAAATAGGACAATGTAGGTTAAGTACGTCTTCAGGCAGGCCTACTGGTTAAGTTGAAGAAGGTTAGTATACCTGGAGAGAGGGCTGCAAGAAATTGACCTTTGGCTTTTCCATTGTGGTTGGTGCCTGTTCCTTGACTCAGTTGGGCAGAAAGGCACAAGGCACATCTCTGGATCTCCAGGACAGTGGGAAGATATCATTAGGCTAAAAACACACCTTTGTGAAATTGATGAAGGAAACTTTCTGTAGAATCTCCTGGTCCTCACCAGCATCAGGTGATTCCATTGGTGGTGTGAAGGCTTCATGAAAACTCAAAGTCCAGGAGAGTTTGCCTCTCCTGCGGGGAGAATGTCAAGTCTCCTGCTCTGTGTAGTGTCTTCTTTTAGTTACACTATTATAACACTTATATACATTGTAGAAAATTATTTTCTTGCACTGTACATTTTGGTGTTTTCCATAAAGCACCATGACTCTAACATTGAAATTTTGAAAATTAGATTTTGCTGTAACCATTTCAAAACCAGCCAGAATAAGCCTTCAGTTACAGTTTAAAATAAAAAGTGGAAACATATGCTTCTGAAATAAAAATGTGGGGTTGGCATAGTAACACATGATGAAAACCTTCAAAGGATCCTGCCTGGCCACTGTGCTCCAACTATTAAAGTTATATGTGAGCAAATACTCTAAGACCAAATCGCTCCACATTGCTCTTTTTCTTGACAATAGTATTACTCAGCATGTGACAATGGAAGCTGTATTATGCTTTTTGATATTAAGACATTTAACAAGCATTTCATGCAATTCTTATCAACACAATTGAGACATATTTGCTGAACGTTAGTATGATCTAGTACCTTTTTCAAAAATTGTTTTTTTAGTGTTTATTATTTATTATTATTAATTTATTATTTAATTTTGAGAGAGAGAGACAGAGCGTGAGTGGGGGAGGGGCGGAGAGAGAGGGAGACACAGAATCCAAGGCAGGCTCCAGGTTCTGAGCTGTCAGCAGAGCATGACATGGGGCTCAAACTCGGGAACAGTGAGATCATGACCTGAGCTGAAGTCGGATGCTTAGCCAACTAAGCCACTCAGGCACCCCTAGTGCCTTTTTAACTAATAGCATAGTTAGGAAAAAATGTGTTCAATTATCATGGACTCTTATGAATTTCATTATTTAATTGTTTGCTGTTTTAATAAAATATATGAATAAATCTGAAAGGTGTTATTCAAACTTATTTTTTCAATAATATTTTTTTAAGTTTTTATTTAAATTCCAATCAGGTAACATATAGTATAATATTAGTTTCAGATGTACAATTTAGTGATTCCACACTTGCATACAACACCCAGGGCTCATCACCACAAGTGCACTCCTTAATCCCCATCCTCTAATTAATCCATCCCCCTCATCAACCTCCTGTCTGGTAGCCATCAGTTTGTTCTCTGTAGTTAAGAGTCTGTTTCTTGGTTTGCCTCTTTCTCTTTTTTTCCTCTATGATCTTTTGACTTATTTCTTAAATTCTACATATGAGTGAGATCATTTAATATTTGTTTTCTCTGACTGACTTACTTCACTTAGCATAATAATTTCTAGCTCCATTCATGTCATTGCAAATGGCAAGATTTCATTCTTTTTTTTATGGATGGGTAATATTCCATTATATGTGTATATGTATATATGTATGTATGTGTGTGTGTGTGTGTGTGTGTGTGTATAGATAGATAGATAGATATATGGCGTACCTTCTTTATCCATTCATCTATCTATCCATCTATCGATGGACACTTGGGTTGCTTCCATAATTTGGCTATTGTAAATAATACTGAAATAAACATAGAGGTGCATACATCTTTTTGATTTAATGTTTTTGTATTCCTTGGGTAAATACCCAGCAGTGCAATGACTGGATCATATGGTAATTCAGATCATATGGTAATTCTGTTTGTTTTTTTGAGGAACTTCCGTACTGTTTTCCACAGTGGCTGCACCAGTTTGCATTCCCAACAACAGTGCAAGAGGATTCCCCTTTTACCACATCTTTGCCAACACCTGCTGTTTCTTGTGTTGTTGATTTTAGCCATTCTGACAGGTGTGAGGTGATATCTCATTGTAGTTTTGATTTGTATTTCCCTAATGATAGTGATGTTGAGTGTCTCTTCCTGTGTCTGTTGGCCATCTGGATGTTCTCTTTGGAAAAATGTCTATTCATGTATTTTGCCAATTTTTAAATGGATATTTGTTTTTCAGGTATTGAGTTTTATAGGTTCTTTATATATTTTGGATACTAACCCTTTATCAAATGTGTCATTTGCAAATTTCTTCTTCCATTATATAGGTTGACTTTTAGTTTTATTGTTTCCTTCGCTGTGCAAAAGTTTTTATTTTGATGATGTCCCAATAATTTATTTTTGCTTTTGTTGCCTTTGCCTCGGGAGACATATCTAGTAAGAAGTTGCTAGGGCCAATGTCAGAGAGGTTACTGCCTGTGTTCTACTCTAAGATTTTATGGTTTTCTATCTCACATTTAGGTCTTAATCTATTTTGAATTTATTTGTGTGTGTGGTGTAAGAAAGTGGTCCAGTTTCATTCTTTTGCGTGTGGTTTTCCAGTTTTCCCAACACCATTTGTTGAAGAGACCATCTTTTTCCTATTGCATATTCTTTCTGCCTTTATCAAAGATTAATTGACCATATAGTTATGGGCTTAATTATATGGGTCTTCTGTTCTACTCTATTCTATTGATCTGTGTGTCTATTTTTGTGCCAGTACCACACTATTTTGATCACTACAGCTTTGTAATATAATTTGAAGTCTATATTTGTGACACTTCCAGCTTTGCTTTTCTTTTTCAAGGTTGTTTTTAGGACTGTTTGTTCTAGCTCTGTGAAAAATGCTGGTGGTATTTTGATAAGGATTGCATTAAGTGTGTAGATTGTGTTGAGTAGTATAGACATTTTAACAATATTTTTCAGCATCATTTTGTTGCAAGGAAAATTGTGAACTATCTCCATATTTTTCTCAATAAATATTCATAGCTGTGTATGGGTGTATATATATATGTGTATATATATACGTATATATATGTATATATGTATGTGTATATATGTATATGTACATATATGTATATATGTATATATATGTGTGTATATATATGTACATATACATATATACATATATATACATATATGCGCATATATGTATATATATGTATATATGTACATATATACGTATATATGTTTGAAAGTTACCATTTTTTGCTGAAAATTTACTAAAAAGACAGCAAGAATGTTCTCTAGGAGTAGGAGCAAGATTTTCTAAAGACAAAGTATGTTATATTGTGTTCTACAAATACCAAGGGAATATAAAGCAAATCAAAGACGAAGGTGAGGAAGAAATGATAAGTCTATGGGTATATGACTGCAGGGTTTCCTTTGGTTTACCAATGCTATAGACATTAATATGCAGAAACTACCTATCTGCATGTCTCACAGGCATCTCAAATCAATAGCTACAAAACCTATCTCAAAATCCACTAAGTGAGATTCTCTCTTAATTATGTTGTAGAACAACCCCATAGCCTCAGCTGGAAATGTTGGAGGTACTTTTCATGTAAACTATAGTTCTACATCCTACAAACCCCTTTACTCTGTTTTCTTCTATTCGTACCCACTGCCACTATCCTATATTGTGGTAATACCATTTAACAGTTGCAAATAGTTGCTTCACTAACATTCTTGCTCGAAATCTTCAATTAGCTAACATGTATCCTGTATACTCCTCAGAGTAATTTGAAAATTCAAATCTGATCATCTCTTTCTACTATCTACTTACTGATTTTTGGATAAACTTAAAATATTGTTCTTTAGGAAGTGCATTATTAAGCAGGCTGTACTTACCTTTACATCTACACTCCTTTAAAGAATTTTTCACCCTTGGGTACTACCCATGAGCAATATAGAGGATGTTCAACTTCGCAAAAGTGCAAATATCTCTTTCAAGTTTGAAACTTACAACAACTGTAGAGATTAGGCTTAGAACAAAAACAATGTAAATGTTATAAACTATGGATCAAACTTAATGTGGAATTAATAACTATGAGCAATATTAGTTGATATTAATTGCCATTTATATCTGTATTAATTCTCCATTTAATACATTATTAAACTTCTTATCTGTTATAGTGATCAGATTTGTGATTTACACAAGTTAAGGTAGGTGGAGCATATGTTACTTAGATGTCAAAAATTATACCAGCATGATGCAGGGAAGGTATTACCTTGGGGCTATCCACCTCAATAGGATAGTCTGAATAGAAACATCTCACTAAAACCAGAGTAAACTGGAAAAAAATAGAGGAAGTCATCAGTCATTAGATGTAAAGATATCAAAAAATTCCGGGAAGAAAAGCTGAAGAAATAGAAGAAACTTAATGCCTGGGGATTTTTGGTTTGTAGCTATAGAACTTACCTGGTTGGGTGCTAGATATTTTACATTCCTAGTAATATTCTTGAGCTTTATTCTGGGAGGCAGTTATTTGGGAACAGTTTGATAATTTTGTGTCTTGCTTTTAAGCTTTGTTAGCATTTAGTTTAGGGCTAATTTTGTCTCCTGCTGACATACAACACTCAGTACTGTATCCAAGTCCCAAATTTTCACACACTGGCTGATGAGAACACGAATTATTCTGGCCCTGTGTGTGATCTCCAATTATTGTTTCATCTATCTTTCCAGGCTTCAGGGAGTCTTTTCATCTACATGCCTTTTCTTTTTTAAATTAAACTTTTAATTTTGAGATAATTGTAGATTCATAAGCAGTTGGAAGACATAATACAGAGAGAGCTTATGTATCCTTTGTCCAGTCTTGTCCACTGAGGCCCACTGGCCTCAGTGATGACATTTGGCAAACCATGTTACAATATCTTACAGCAGGATAATGATATTGATATGATCAATATACAGAACATATTCATCACCACAAGGATCCCTCAGGCTACACACTCACTTTCCTCCCTGTCCCTTTGCCCCTTTTCATACTTAAACTCTGGGAAACATTAATTAACTAACCATTTCTAAAATTTTTGGTATAAAGAATGTTATATAAATGGAATAATATAATATGTAATATTTTTGTGTTTGGCTTTTTTCACTCAGTATAATTCTCTGGAGATTCATACAGGTTATTGCACATATCAACAGTTCATTCCTTTTTCTTATGGAATAGTGTTCCATGGTATAACTGGACAACAAGTTTGTTTGTTTGTTTTTTAATATGAAAGTTACTGTCAAATTGGTTTCCATACAACATTCAGTGCTCATCCCAACAGGTGCCCTCCTCAATGCCCATCACCCACATTCCCCTTCCTGTCACCCCCCATCAACCCTCAGTTTATTCTCAGTATTTAAGAGTCTCTATGGTTTGCCTCCTTCCCTCTCTGTAACTTCTTTTTTTCCCCCTTCTCCTCCCCCTTGGTCTTCTGTTGAGCTTCTCAGCATCCACATATGAGTGAAAACATATGGTATCTGCCTTTTTCTGCCTGACTTATTTCACTTAGTGTAACACTCTCCAGTTCCATCCATGTTGCTACAAATGGCCAGATTTCATTCTTTCTCATTGCCACGTAGTATTCCATTGTGTATATAAACCACAATTTCTTTATCCATTCATCAGTGGATGGACATTTAGCCTCTTTCCATAATTTGGCTATTGTTGAAAGTGCTGCTATAAACATTGGTGTACAAGTGCCCCTATGCATCAGCACTCCTGTATCCCTTGGGCAAATTCCTAGCAGTGCTACTGCTGAGTCATAGGGTAGATCTATTTTTAATTTTTTGAGGAACTTCCACACTGTTTTCCAGAATGACTGCACCAGTTTGCATTCCCACCAGCAGTGCAAGAGGGTTCCCATTTCTCCACATCCTCTCCAGCATCTATAGTCTCCTGATTTGTTCATTTTAGCCACTCTGACCAGCATGAGGCAGTATCTGAGTGTGGTTTTGATTTGTGTTTCCCTGATACGGAGCAACGTTGAGCATCTTTTCATGTGCCTGTTGGCCATCTGGATGTCTTCTTCAGAGAAGTGTCTATTCATGTCTTCTGCCCATTTCTTCACTGGATTGTTTGCTTTCTGGGTGTCAAGTTTGGGGAGTTCTTTCTAGATTTTAGATACTAGCCCTTTATCTGATATGTCATTTGCAAATATCTTTTTCCCATTCCACCGGTTGCCTTTTAGTTTTGTTGATTGTTTCCTTTGCAGTGTGGAAGCTTTTTATCTTGATGAGGTCCCCATAGTTCATTTTTGCTTTTAATTCCCTTGCCTTTGGGGATGTGTCAAGTAAGAAATTGCTGCGACTGAGGTCAGCGAGGTTTTTTTCCTGCTTTCTCCTCTAGGGTTTTGATGGTTTCCTGTCTCACATTCAGGTCCTTCATCCACTTTGAATTTATTTTTGAGAATGGTATAAGAAAGTGGTCTAGTTTCATTCTTCTGCATGTTGCTGTCCAGTTCTCCTAGTACCATTTGTTAAAGAGACTATTTTTTTCCATTGGATATTCTTTCCTGCTTTGTCAAAGATTAATTGGCCATCCTTTTGTGGGTCCAATTCTGGAGTCTCTTTTCTATTCCATTGGTCTATGTGTCTGTTTTTGTGCCAATACCATGCTGTCTTGATGATTACAGCTTTATGGTAGAGGCTAAAGTCTGGGATTATGATGCCTCCCACTTTGGTCCTCTTCTTCAAAATTACTTTGGTTATTTGGGGTCTTTTGTGGTTCCATACAAATTTTAGGATTGCTTATTCTAGCTTTGAGAAGAATGCTGGTGCAATTTTGATTGGGATTGCATTGAATATGTAGATAGCTTTGGGTAGTATTGACATTTTAAAAATATTTAGTCTTCCAATCCATAAGCACGGAATGTTTTTCCATTTCTTTGTATCTACTTCGATTTCCTTCATAAGCATTCTATAGTTTTCAGCATACAGATCTTTTACATCTTTGGTTAGGTTTATTCCTAGGTATTTTATGCTTCTTGGTGCAGTGGTGAAGGGGATCAGTTTCTTTATTTGGCTTTCTGTTGCTTCATTATTAGCATATAAGACTGCAACTTATTTCTATACATTAATTTTGTATCCTGCGACTTTGCTGAATTCATGTATCAGTTCTAGCAGACTTTTGGTGGAGTCTGTCAGGTTTCCCATGTATGATATCATGTCATCTGCAAAAAGTGAAAGCTTGACTTCATCTTTGCCAATTTTGATGCCTTTGATTTCCTTTGTTGTCTGATTGCTGATGCTAGAACTTCCAACACTATGTTAAACAACAGCGGTGAGAGTGGACATCCCTGTCGTGTTCCTGATCTCAGGGGGAAAGCTCTCAGTTTTTCCCATTGAGGATGATATTAGCTGTGGGATTTTCATAAATGGCTTTTATGATGTTTAAGTATGTTCCTTCTATCCCGACTTTCTCGAGGGTTTTTATTAAAAAGGATGCTGAATTTTGTCAAATGCTTTTTCTGCATCAATTGACAGGATCATATGGTTCTTGTCTTTTCTTTTACTAATGTGATATATCACATTGATTGATTTGCAAATATTGAACCAGACTTGCAGCCCGGGAATGAATCCCACCTGATCATGGTGAATAATTCTTTTTATATGCTGTTGAATTCGATTTGCTAGTATCTTGTTGAGAATTTTTTGCATCCATATTCATCATGGATATTGGACTATAGTTCTCTTTTTTTGGTGGGTCACTGTCTGGTTTGGGAATCAAAGTAATGCTGGCTTCATAGAATGAATCTGGAAGTTTTCCTTCCGTTTCTATTTTTTGGAACATCTTGAGAAGGATAGGTATTATCTCTGCTTTAAATGTCTGGTAGAATTCCCCAGGGAAGCCATCTGGTCCTGGACTCTTATTTGTTGGGAGATCTTTGATAACTGATTCAATTACTTTGCTGGTTATGGGTCTGTTCAAGTTTTCTATTTCTTCCTGCTTGAGTTTTGGAAGTGTGTGGGTGCTTAGGAATTTGTCCATTTCTTCCAGGTTGTCCAGTTTGTTGGCATACAATCTTTCATAGTATTCCCTGATAATTGCTTGTATTTCTGAGGGATTGGTTGTAATAATTCCATTTTCATTCATGATTTTATCTATTTGGGTCACTCCCTTTTCTTTTAGAGAACCCAGGCTAGAGGTTTATCAATTTGTTTATCTTTTCAAAAAACCAACTCTTGGTTTCCTTGTTCTGTTCTACAGTTTTTTAAGATTCTGTATTGTTTATTTCTGCTCTGATCTTTATTATTTATCTTCTTCTGGGTTTGGGGTGTCTTAACTGTTCTGCTTCTATTTCCTTTAGGTGTGCTGTTAGATTTTGTATTTGGGATTTTTCTTGTTTCTTGAAGATAGGCCTGGATTGCAATGTATTTTCCTCTCAGGACTGCCTTCGCTGCATCCCAAAGCATTTGGATTGTTGTATTTTCATCTTCATTTGTTTCCAAATATTTTTAAATTTCTTCTCTAATTGCCTGGTTGACCCATTCATTCTTTAGTAGGATGTTATTTAACCTCCATGCTTTTGGAGGTTTTCCAGACTTTTTCCTGTGGTTGATTTCAAGCTTCATAGCATTGTGGTCTGTAAGTGTGCATAGTATGATCTCAATTCTTGTATACTTATGAAGGGCTGTTTTGTGACCCAGTATGTGATCTGTCTTGGAGAATGTTCCATGTGCACTCGAGAAGAAAGTATATTCTGTTGCTGTGGGATGCAGAGTTCTAAATATATCTGTCAAGTCCATCTGATCCAATATATCACTCAGAGCCCTTGTTTCTTTATTTATTCTCTGTCTAGATGTTCTATCCATTGTTGTAAGTGGAGTTTTAGCGTCCTCTGCAATTACCACACTCTTATCAATAAGGTTGCTTATGTTTGTGATTGTTTTATATTTTGGGGGGCTTCCGAATTTGGTGCCTAAACATTTATAATTGTTAGCTCTTCCTGATGGGTAGACCCTGTAATTATTATATAATGTCCTTCTTCATCTCTTGTTACAGCCTTTAATTTAAAGTCTGGTTTGTCTGATATAGGTATGGTACTCCAGCTTTCTTTTGACTTCCAGTATCATGATAGATAGTTCTCCATCCCCTCACTTTCGATCTGAAGGTGTCCTCAGGTCTAAAATGAGTGTCTTGTAGACAGCAAATAGATGGGTCTTGTTTTTTTTATCCATTCTGATACCCTATGTCTTTTGGTTGGAGCATTTAGTCCATTTACATTCAGTGTTATTATTGAAAGATATGGGTTTAGAGTCATTGTGATATGTGTAGGTTTCATGCTTGTAGTGGTGTCTCTGGTACTTTGTGGTCCTTGCACCTTTCACTCAAAGAGTCCCCCTTAGGATCTCCTGTAGGGCTGGTTTAGTGGTGATAAATTCCTTCAGTTTTTGTTTGGGAAAACCTTTATCTTTTCTTCTATTCTGAATGACAGACTTGCTGGGTAAAGGATTCTTGGCTGCATATTTTTTCTGTTCATCTCATTGAAGATTTCCTGTCATTCCTTTCTGGCCTGCCAAGTTTCAGTAGATTTGTCAGCTAGTCCTCTTATGTGTCTACCTCTGTATGTTAAGGTCCATTTATCCCTAACTGTTTTCAGAATTCTCTCTTTATCCTTATATTTTTCCAGTTTCACTATGATATGTTGTGCAGAAAATTGATTCAAGTTATGTCTGAAGGGAGTTCTCTGTGCCTGTAGGGTTTCAATGCCTTTTTCCTTCCCCAGATCAGGGAAGTTCTCAGCTATCATTTGTTCAAGTACACCTTCAGCCCATTTCTCTCTCTTCTTCTTCTGGAATTCCTATGATACAGATATTGTTCCGTTTGACTGCATCACTTAGTTCTCTGATTCTCCCCTCATACTCCTGGACTTTTTTATCTCTTTTTCTCAGCATCCTCTTTTTCCATAATTCTATCTCCTTATTCACCTATTCTCTCCTCTCCCTCTCAATCTGCACTGTGGCCACTGCCATTTTATTTTGCACCTCATTTATGCATTTTTTTAATTCATCATGACTATTTTTTAGTCCCTTGATCTCTGGAGCAATAGATTCTCTGCTGTCCTCTATGCTTTTTTCAAGCCCAGCAATTAATCTTATGACTATTATTCTAAATTCTTGTTCCATTATATTGCTCAAATCGGTTTTGATCAATTCATTAGCTGTTGCTACTTCCTGAAATTTCTTTTGAGAATTCTTCCGTTTCGTCATTTTGGTTAGTTTTCTGTCCCTTATGAGTTTTAAAAGCTTGTGTGCTCTGCACCTGTGAGCACTGCTATATTAAAGGAGGGTCATACACTGTCCAGGGCCTGGTCCTTCAGGAGGTGTTTTTCGGGGATTGTTACTTGCTCTCTGTTGTTGTGACTTTGGTTATTTTATTACCCTACTCATGGTAATATCTTGAACCCTCCACCAAGTGTGCTTTGATTTGTTCCTTAGAGCAGCCCTATAAAGGAAAACAGAGACAAACAGGAGACAAAAACACGCAAACACACAAATAACACAAACAAACAAACAAAAACAAAACCCTAGAGACTAAAAACAAAAAACCCCGAAACACTGACTACAAGTAAAGAAGAGGGTGGAGGCGGTGCTGATGGAAGAGCACATACAAAGAGAGAAATGACAGGAGTGGAGGCAGGGCTGGTGGCGGGAAGAAAAAATAAACACTGATTAGACAGAGAGATTAAAAGGCTTAATCCAGAGAGAGAGAAAGGAAAATAAAAAGGAGGCGGGGAAAATGAAACAAAGATAAAGTTACCCAGACAGAGAAACTGTATGGCTTGATTATTCCAGAGAGAGAGAAAGGAGTGTAAAGAAGGAGGTGTAGAACACGTATCAAGACAATGGATTAAATATGTCTGTTTAGACAGACCAATAACCAGAGTAACCAGCCTAGGGGAGGGGAGAGATAAGGAGGAGAAAGGGGGGGGGGAGCGGGAGGGGAGAATATATCTATATATCCAGAATCGACCTAGAGTTAATCCAGGCAATGCTGCATTGCTTGTCAGGAGGAGCTGTCTGCAGGGTCTGGCCCGATCTGGTGGATACGCAATTACCCAGTGCAAGGGGGCATGGTTTGGCGTAATCTAAACCCACCTCCACTATGGGCCCAGGAATGATCCCTGAGGCCCTGCCTTGGTGGTCGTGGTGGTGGTGGTGGTGGCAGGGAGGGGAATGGTGATCCCCCAGTCTCTTCTCCACGGATCCAGACCTGGTGGGCTCAGTTTGAGTTGTCCTCACTGTGCCACGGGTGCAGATGGGGTGGTCCTTCTTGCTCTGCCAACTCCCCTGACCCTGCGCTTGACTAGGTTTCAAAGTCCTGCTCTGTGCGCTCTGGCACCGGGAAAGCGCCTCTCAGTGCACTGATATGTGGTCCCAGCTGGCTTTGTCTGTGCTACAGCACTTCAGGGAGGACTGCCTTCTTCTGCTGTGGCCTGAGCCCCCACCCTTGCTGCAAGCTCCCGGGGTGGCAGATGCAGGCAGCCTTTGTCTTTTCCCACAGCACTCCAGGGAAACAGCGGCCTTTTCCTCCTGCAGACTGTGCCCTTGGCCCAGCCACTGTGCGGGGGGGGGGGGGGGGGGGGGGGGGGGGGTTGGACTCAAGCCATTTCTGTACTGTTGCGCAGCCCTCCAGGGAGGGAACCACTTCTTTCTCCAGCTGCAGACTGAGCCCCTGACCTAAAACTACACCCAGGCCTGGCTCCTCTCTTTCCCTGGTGCGCGAACAGGGAGCCAGCTCCAGTCCGAAGAAAGCCCCACAGTTAAAAATTGGATCCCTCCAAGTCTCAGTCCACAGAGTTTCTCCTGTCCAGATATGGTCCTGCCCTTCCCTAGCCGCTCTTTCTCTTCCCTTTGTCTTTCCGCAGAAGCGGGTCCCTCCCCTCTGTGCCCACGTGGCCTTTTTTATCTCCCCCAGTTCACAGTTACCCACCTATCTTTTTTCCAGCTTTCCCATTTTCTTCCTAGTAGATTCAGTCTCTTTTCCTCCCCGGCTCTGGTGTTCAAAGTCCTTTGGCTTCTACACTTCTTTGTTTGAGAGATGCTGCAAGTATGGATTCCCCCTACTTCTCTGCCATGTTGGCCCCATTCCTCGGACAAGTTTCTTAAACTATTCACCTGCTAAAGGACTCTTGATTATTCATCTTTTTGACTATTACAAATAAAGTAGCCAGGTACATATTATATATAGGCTTTTGTGTAGATGTAAATTTTCATTTCTCTGGGATATGTGCCTAGGAATGTAATTGCTAGGTCATGTTAGTTTCAAATTTAGTTATTTTAAGAAACTGAAAGGGGCGCCTGGGTGGCGCAGTCGGTTAAGCGTCCGACTTCAGCCAGGTCACGATCTCGCGGTCCGTGAGTTCGAGCCCCGCGTCAGGCTCTGGGCTGATGGCTCGGAGCCTGGAGCCTGTTTCCGATTCTGTGTCTCCCTCTCTCTCTCTGCCCCTCCCCCGTTCATGCTCTGTCTCTCTCTGTCCCAAAAAAAAAAAATAAAAAACGTTGAAAAAAAAAAAAATTTAAAAAAAATAAAAAAAAAAAGAAACTGATGGATTGTTTTTAAGAATTGCTGTGCTATTTTATATTCCCACCAGCAGTGTTTGAGTGATTCAGTAGAAACTGGATCAGTAGAAATCACACCCTCACCAGCATTTGGTATTGACAGATATTTTTACATTTTAGCCATTCTGTTAGGTATGTAATGACAGTTCATTGTGGTTTTAATTTAAATTTCCCTAATGGCTGATAATGTTGAATATATTTTCTTCTTTAAAAAAACTTAAAAAAAATTTTTTTTTATTGTTTATTTATTTTTGAGAGAAAGAGAGAGAGACAGAGCATGAGTGGGGGTGGAGCAGAGAGAGAGGGAGACACAGAATCGAAACAGGCTCCAGGCTCTGACCTGTCAGCACAGAGCCTGACACAGGGCTAAAACTCACAAACCGTGAGATCATGACCTGAGCCAAAGCCGGATGCTCAACCAACTGAGCCACCCAGATGCCCCATGTTGAATATATTTTCATGTGCTAACTTGCCATCTGTGTATCTTTTTTGATGAAATGTCTCTAAGTCTTTTGCACATGCTTGTATTTTTACTTTTGGGTTTTGAAAGTTCTTTCTTTGTTCTAGGTACTAATCCTTTGTTGAATATGTAGTTTGCCAATATCTTCTCCCATTCTGTAGCTTATCTATTGATTCCCTTTACAGATTTTTTAGTAGAATAAATATTTTTAATTTTTGACATCTAATTTATCAGATTTTCCCTTTATGGATCAAACTTTTGGTTTTAAAGCTTGAGAACTGTTTGCCTGGACCTATACACTGAACATTTTTTCCTGTTTTTCTTTTTCTATAAATTTTATAGTTTTGCATTTTATTTTTATAACCATGATCCACTTTGAGTTAACTTTTGCATATGGTGTGAGACTTAGGCCAAGATTCATTTTTTGCCTATACATTTCCAGATTCCCAGCACCATCTTTCCTCCACTGAATTGCTTTTGTCGTTGAATGGAAAGTTAGAATGATGTTCAAAGATGTTCAAAGATGTTGTAAAGATATTTTTAAGAAATTATTTATTTATTTTGTGTGAAAAGAAAACTGAGGTTTACCTGCTATATGAAATATGGTGATAATAATGGTGAAAGTTAGAAAAATAAATAAATAAAATGAAATTGACCATGAAGACACAGAGAAAATAGAAAAGAAGAAATCTAAAAGAGGAAGAGTAGTAAAAGGAGGAGGGACAGAAAACAAAAAGAAAAACAAAATTAGCTTCTCAGAGAATTTTCAAAAGATAGTGTATCCATGATATAAGAGCAAGATGTTATGAAATAGAGAATAAAGAAACCATTTTTGAACTTTAAAATAATTGCTATATATCTTTTAAAAAGGCATTGATAGGATATTTTTGTGAAATGAGAAAAGTAAAATCCAATTTTAACAACACTGCACTATTTAATTATAGTCAAATTCCATTATACCTATAATGAACACATTGTCAGAAATCACATTCATAGCTATAGCACCTGATGATGAAATGTGGCTCAGACTAACTTCTTTGTAATGAATTAAAGTGAAAATTGCTTTGATCTCAAGAAGAAAAGCAGTGCCCAGACATAACCTTCATCTTCTAAGCTCCAGAACTATTAGAGGGGTCATTTTATTTTGCTGGGCTATTTGTGAATTTATTTATTTTTTTAAATGAATTGACAGATTTTAGAATTTTGAAGTAAGGAGTAAGATTGAAAGGTAATGGTGTTTTTATAGGAAGTCAAAGAAGTCAAATCTAGAGTTCAGTTTATATTTGCCCTTTTATTTACCAAAAATCCAAAAATGTCGTATCGTATGATCATATGCCAACAAAGCACTGTTTATAGAGAAAACTGCAACTCTGAGATTGACAGATAAGTCTTGTGTTGTATAAGATTTTACTTTTAGTGGATTTCCTTCTTTCATGATCAATAAGGCCCTGTTAAAAGAGGGGTCTGTATATAAGTTTCAATAATGATATTCAAGTAGGAAACACTCTACCTGTATTTAAATGTATTTATTGTCTTCTAACATATTAAATAAATATTCAGAGCAACCAACAATTTTCAGTGATTCAGTATGTGTTATATGTAAAATACTTGGAGATCTGGCCATAATCCCAGTTCTGCCACCAACTGATTATGACCTTGAGAAAGTATATGTATTTGGGGCACCTGACTTCTGCTCAGGTCACAATCTCACCGTTCATGAGTTGGAGCCCTGCGTTGGGCTCTATGCTGACAGCTCAGAGCCTGGAGCCTGCTTTGGATTCTGTGCCTCCCTCTCTCTCTGCCCCTCCCCGACTTGTGCTCTGTCTCTCAAAAATAAATAAATGTAAAAAAAAATTATATAAAAAAAGAAAGTATATTTATTTAATTACTCTATTATTGCCTTTGGAAATAAAGGTATATTTTAATTTTTGACATTTTAATGGGGAGATTGTTGCAGAGATATCATCTGAAATAATGTATGTATTATAGTGATGGGTATTGTGATCTCTGTCAGAATTTGTAAACCCTTCAGTATATCCTGCTCCTTGGATGAAGGGTTTTCCATAACTATCAGTTACAGTTATTATTAGTAGCCTTAAAGATATTTTCTTTTGGATTAGAGTATAACGTGGCTCCAAAATCTGTATAGCCTCATTATTTTCAAATATCATTATATCTGGGGCGCCTGGGTGGCGCAGTCGGTTAAGCGTCCGACTTCAGCCAGGTCACGATCTCGCGGTCCGTGAGTTCGAGCCCTGCGTCGGGCTCTGGGCTGATGGCTCGGAGCCTGGAGCCTGTTTCCGATTCTGTGTCTCCCTCTCTCTCTGCCCCTCCCCCGTTCATGCTCTGTCTCTCTCTGTCCCAAAAATAAAATAAAAAACGTTGGAAAAAAAAAATTTTTAATAAAAAAAAAATATCATTATATCTTCATACATAGATCCATATGCTCCATTTTGTAATCCATACAGGTGTTCATCAGCATAGCTCTAAGAGAGGAACATAACCCGTTGCTTTTAGAGCCAGTGATTCTACAAAAAAAAAAATAAAAGTAATTGCTCCTCTTTTTAATCATGTAGGCTCTTTTCAGCTTTGTTTTGTATAAAATCACAGTGTGAAAAATGTGGATATATGTAACGCTTTGATAAATTATTTTGTATGGTAAGTGTTCATATATATATTTACCCTAATATTTACCTTTTGTGATAGTTTTTATTCTTTTCTGAATTTACATGTTTTTTCCCTAGACTCATTATCCTTTTGCCTGAAGAACTCATTTTAGTATTTCTTGTAATAGTGGGTGGTTGGTAGGAGCTGGGGGGGGGGCGGTAAGGAAAATGGGGAATTGATAATAAATGAGCATAAAGTTTCAGTTAAGCAAGATGAGTAATTTCTAAAGATATGCTGTACAATATTGTGTGTTACATAGGTAATGATAATGGATTGTACACTTGAAGTTTTGTTAATATTGATCTATTGGCAATAAATCATTTTATTAACTTTTGTATTTGGAAAAAGGAGTTTTTTCTTCACATTGACGGAAGTTTATATTAGGTCTAGAACTCTAGGTTGGCAATAGTTGACTTTTAGCATTTTAAAGATGTTATTTTATCAGCTGCTAGTTTAATTGCATACCTTTGGAGAACACATTATTTTCCTGCCCTTGACTGTTTTTAAGACATTTTTTCTCTGTCTTTGGTTTTCAGCAATTTCACTATGATGTGTTTAGGTGTGGTCTTCTTATTTATTTACTTGGGTTTCATAGAATGTCTTTATTCTCTAGCTTGATGCCTTTTGTCAGTTTTGGAAAGTTCTTGACCATTAATTTTTTAAATGTTTCTACTTTCCCTTTCTCTTCTCCAGTCTGCGATGCTAGTTACATTACGTTAGACGCTTCAATATGTCTCTTATGTTTCTCTCCAAAGACAGTTTACACCATCATTTGTCAGGCTCAGAGGAGCAGATCACCCAAATCCAGTTTAAGACAGAGCTACTGATTTCAGGTTTCAGAGTCCCTTTTTTCTTTTCTTCCTTACTCCCTCTCTTCCCTCCTCCTTATCTGTCTTCCCTCCTTCCTTTCTCTCTGTCTCTCTCTGTCTCTCTTTCTCTCCCCCTCCCCGTACCTTCACTCCTGCCTTGTAGCTCTCCATTAGTTGCAAATGTGCATTCTGGAATTTGTATAAAATCTTTCCTGTTTAGTGATTTCTGGATCTTAAGTTTTTTGTTCCCAATACAATGAACTATTATCCCAAATCTCTCTTCTGCATTTCAGATATTTCTACTTGGCTCCTTAGTCCCTTACCCTTGGCAAATGTCTTAAGGGAAAATCCCCTGTAGAGTATTTGTTTTATTTCTCTGTGTTACCCTTTCTTAGGGAACTAATTCATCAACTTTTGGATACCTTGGCCATCCCAAACTCAGGATTTCTGAGTTTCTCAGAGATATCAAGTACGCTGGATTTTTCATTTGTTAGCAGAGGTTCTTTGAAGTACGTCTCAGTGTTTTGCCTCCTCATCTAAAAACTTGGTAAGTAACCCAAGGGCAAGTGGCAAGCTGAAAGTTGGAGTTACCTCCATATGCTTCCCTAATTTCTAAGATCTGACCTGTCAGTTACTGGCTACATTAGTAAATACCCAATGCCTCCAAACAAAGTCTGGGGTAATTTAAATGAGTATGCAACACTGAACCATGAACAAAGGAAGAAACAACACAAGCAGACCAACATTCTGCGCAGAGTCAAAACAAATATAAAGGTAAAACATGTGTAGCATGTCTGGAGGAAAAGGACTATTTTGCTCTGACTAGCGCATAATATGATAATGAGTTGGTGTTATATACAACTAAAGAGAGGGGAGGCAGAATATGTAAAGAATTTTATGCCATTTTAAAGTGCTAACATTCTTCCCTTAGCCTTTTCCAGTCAACTGTATAGAAATGTTAACAACTTAGCATCTGAGTGTCTGTTCCCATATTGAGTCTACAATACTGCGCACTTTTTTTTTTTTAGTCTCTGAGTTACTCTTCCAGCTCTGTGCTTCACATATCTGAGTGAAGAGTTTTGAATTAGAGCAAAGAAATCAAGAAATAAAAAAAGAAAAAGAAAATAGCATTAAAAAAACTAGTTTATGATTTTTTCCAAATGCATTTTAGCCACAGGTATTACATTTCAAATATTTAATCATATTTTATGCTCTACTGTTCAATTCACCCTGAAATTTTTCTGACAGTAGACTATTAAAGTACAAATTGGCATTATATATATGCATATAAGGCTTAGAAGGTGATAGGTGTGTGGTCTTCCTATTAAATAATATTATCCTAGAAACAGAAACTTTATCTGCTTTTGCTTCAAATTTGCAATAAAAAAACCAAATGTGGTTTCCTTGGCAGGAATAGTCTTTTCACTTTTCTTAGTAGTAAACTTTTATCTGGTCCATATTTTAGCTTTCTAAACTTGTTAATACTGGCTTACAGTTAAACAATAATATATAAACCATGTCAACAATGTCTGGCATTCACAAAATGAGTAATCAAGAAGTAAAATTTCTTTTGGTTTCTAGTTCCCTTAATCCTTCAGAAACTATCACAAATCCAAATCATGTTCTCAATGTTAAGTTTTGTGCCGGGATCTCATCTATAGTAGATAAAAGAGCTATAAGATTATATGCTGCAAGATGCTTCCCTATAGGATACAAAACAGCAGGTGTTAGAGAACAAAGCATAAGTTGCCCAGATTTTGCATTGTATTGTGTGAAAATGGTCTCTATCGATATTTCTCTTCAGTATCAGGGTGTTTATTGTCTTATCATTTCATTTCCACATATTGTTATTCAAGTTGCATAATATCAGGCATTTGTTGTTTTTAATAAGATATTTGTCTAGAATTATACTTTTAAAAATGCATGATGGCAGCATTAACAAGGTGCTGAGTGTCCTATGATCTATTAAGTATATAACTACACTTGGTATCATGGAGATTCTTTCTCATGTTACGTGGCCTATGTAAACAAATGGGTAATTCTGAATAATGAGTACCATATTAAACCATGTTCAGCAGTTTTCAACTGTATCATTCAGATATAATCAGTAAATACAGGAATTCTTTTATTTTTAAATTTTTAAATTCCAGTATAATTAACATACAGTGTTATATTAGTTTCAGATGTACAATATAGTGATTCAACAGTTCTATATATTACTCAGTGCTCATCATGACAAGTGCATTCTTACTCTCCCTCACCTATTTCACCCATTCCCTATCCATCTCCCTTCTGGTAACCACCAGTTTGTTTTCTATAGTTAATAATCTGGGTTTTTTGTTGGTCTCTTTTTTCTTTATTTGTTTTGTTTCTTAAATTTCACACATGAGTGAAATCATATGATATTTGTCTTTCTCTGACTTATTTCACTAGAGGTATAGCCTCTAGATTCATAAATGTTGTTGCAAATGGCAAGATTTCATTCTTTTTTTTAACGGCAGAATAATATGTATATGGCCCGCCTTCTTTATCCATCCATCTGCCAATGGACATTTGGGTTGCTTCCATAATTTGGCTATTGTAAATAATACTGAAATAAACATAGAGGTGCATATATCTTTTTGAATTAGTGTTTTTGTATTCCTTGGGTAAATACCCAGCAGTGCAATGACTGGGTCATATGATAATTCTATTTGTTTTTTTTCCATACTGTTTTCCATAGTGGCTGCACCGGTTTTCATTCCCACCAACAGTGCAAGAGGATTCCCCTTTTTCCACGTCTTTGCCAACACCTGCTGTTTCTTGTGTTGTTGATTTTAGCCATTCTGACAGGTGTGAGGTGATATCTTATTGTAATTTTGATTTGTATTTCCCAGATGATAAGTGATGTTGAACATCTTTTCATGTGTCTGTTGGCCAATACAGGAATTTTTCTTTAACTTTTTTGGGTCGCCTAGGTGTCTCAGCCAGTTAAGCATTGGACTTTGACTCAGGTCATGAACTCGCAGTTTGTGAGTTCAAACCCCATGTCCACCTCTGTGCTGACAGCTCAGAACCTGGAGTCTGCTTCAGATATTATGTTTCCCTCTCTCTGTGTTCCTCCCCAACTTGCACTCTGTCTCTATCTGTCTCAAAAATAAAATAAAGATTAAAAATTTCTTTTAAATAAAAAATAAATGTTTAATATTTATTTTCTTTTTTGAGAGAGACAGAGCATGAGCCGGGGAGGGGCAGAGAGAGGGGGATACACAGAATCCAAAGCAAGCTCCAGGCTCTGTCAGCACAGAGCCCGATGCCACACAGAGCCCAATGTGGGGCTTGAACCCACAGACTGTGAGATCTTGACCTGAGCTGAAGTCAGACGCTTAACCAACTGAGCCATCCAGGTGCCCCAGCCAGTAGAGGAATTCTTATGTGGCATATTTCCACCTCATTTAGAAGAGACACCTTTTATTAACTGCACAGAAGGAGGGATGTGTGCAAAATTGCATGCTGTTAAGTTATCTGGTCCTCAGTAATAGATAGATAAGGCTTTGGGCTGTGGGGACACCTGGTGCCTCTGCAGAAGATGGAGGATGCTCCAAACTTCAGAACAGAATGGACTTTCTTTTTTCAATACCTAGTAGGGTATTGTCTCTCCTACGCATGACAAAGGTCTTGATGTCATTTAGTGATTCACAGTGGCCTTCCTGGGACTACTCTAAATGGGGAGTACCCTTTCTGTGGGGTGCCTTGGAGATACAGAGCTTTCCCCACATTATAGTGTACAGATAACCAGACTAGCCTCAGGCTAGACCAGGCCCACCGGGCAGTCTTTTGGATCTCTATCCCATTCGGAGGTGCTATGACTTGTGCAAGGTTGTCACCATCAGTAAAGTGGAGGACAGACTGGAAATAGAGTGAAAGGGATGTTAAAGCCTATCCAATGGAGTATTTTAAGTTTCCAACTGTTCTTTCTGATTTACTCAAGATTCATTCGGAGTATGTTTTACTTATATTATTCTTACTTCCAATTCTCCTTTGTCCTCTAAAATTAAATATTAGACATGTTCAGGACTCCTGGGAACCTAGGAGCTGAGGCCTTGTGGAAAAGTCAAGGAGTAGGTGATAGAGCTCCTCAGGCCACACATTTTCAGTTGCTTTTTTTTTTTTTTCACATGTTCATTGTTCAGGACAAGATTATTGCAAATTATACCATGGAAGTATTCACACAAATTTATTCCAAGTGAGCAAGATGAATTCTAAGCATATCCATTAAATCACGTTAGTTACTAGTCAGACTTTAATGTTGTTTCAAATAATGGTTACTGGCCATTACTTTTACTCTTTTTAAATCACTCATAGTATTTTGGAAGGCGGTCCTAAAAACTGCTTTATTAAACATAAATTTAAAAGGTTCATTATTTTCAGTTATTTTAGAATGCAGATTTTCTCTGGCAGGGAGCCTCATTCTCCCTACTTAAAAAAGATGCTATGTTTTAATCATTTCCTTTTCCGGACAAGCAATAGGCATTTCATTGTTGTTCTACTCAAGTGTAGCTTGTTTCTCCTCCTGTCTAGTTAAAAAAAAATTTTTATTAATAAGGTCAAACTGGAATAAAAAAAACCTGTGAACATATAGTGATCATTGCAGAAAACATCACGACTATCACTTCGTATTTTTCTCTACATCTCCTTATCATTACATAGTCAACACTTCACTGTAAATTGTTTTAACTCTTGCCTCCCTTTAATTTGTGGCTTCCTTGACAATAGGAATTAGACTCTATATCTCTATGCCAATTGCCTGAAACAATATCCAGTATATATGATTGGAACAAAAGGAAAGGACAGTAAAAGAAAGGAAACTTTTATGATTGAAAGACAATTAGTTATGTTAGCATTCCAAGAGAGGCCTCTCCTTGTATGGGACTTAGGCTTTATGTTATAAAATTTCTAATTTGTTCATTAAATTTAGGAAGTAGACATGTGTGGTTGACAGGGCATTATCTGAGTTGGGAGACTGCTTTGGGGTGCCATTCAAATCTCTGAATACATTTCCAGTTTCAAAAACAATACTACTGTATAATTTAATATATTGGTAATGAGAATAAAAATATTTGATGCTCTAAATTATAAAGAAAATATCGGTTTATATTGGCTCACCAACGTTTTACTGTGATCCGGCAATAATGTCAGTACATCATTATATGTGCTACTTCAGTTAACCCCCAACCCAAATAACCCCCATAACAAACCTGTGATGTAGATGTTAGTCTTAATGACCTTTTTACCACTAAGATATAAGGATTTTAAATAATTTAAGTAAGTGATAGAACCAGGGTTTGAATTTGAGCAATCAGAATCTAGAATCTACACATTTAGAATAGATTGTTATGTTATATAAATAAAAGCTAGGTCTTATGTTTAGAACAGTGAAAAATAATGGAAAAATAGCAAATTATATTTTAGTTCAAAATCTAAGCATTGGGTTTTAAATTTATTATTTTCTGTATTTTCAGGTGTGATCATGTGAAATACCATGGTGAAAAAAGGGTTTGCATAAAAACTTACTGTCTGTATTATTCAAATATTTGCATGAATATGAAAATACTTAATTGATGATTTAGTAACCTTTAATCAAGTAAAAATCCATCAACTCCACAATTAACTGTCTTTATTTAAAAGACAAATACAAAGTACTTTACTGAATGTTCTCACATCAAGCATTAAATAACTTTTTATAATGAATATAAAGAAAAGAACCAACTCTGTTGATATGAAAGGTTTTTGATAAACTTTGACTTCTGTTTCTTACTGTAATAATCTAGCTTTCAGTAGACCATTTCTTTTTTAGATTATAGTTAGAAAAACAGGGTAATACTCTCAACACAAAGCAAACAAACATCTGTTTTAAAGCATAGGAGAAACAATGAGTCAGGTGAATTAGTCAGGTATCTTCTGATTTCTAAGCATGGAGTTGAAGAATGAGAGAAGCCAAGATAAAATTCTGAAAAAGAAGAGAAGCTGTACAGCTTTCTGTGTGATGGGCTTTCACAAATTACCATAGACTTATTCATAACTATTTGATTCTTTTGATTGTCATTATAGTTGATATTTTAAATTTTTCATTTTTTAATGTCAGTAGTAGAAAATAATTAATTTTCATATATCAATCTGTATCTTGTAATTTTGCTGAACTCACCGATTTCCATACTTATCTCTAGGTGCTCTCATACTTTCCATGTTGTCTGCAAAAAAGGAAAGTTTTATTTCTTACTTTGCAATCATTATACATTTATTTCTCTTTTCTTACTGCTTAAGCTATGATTACAAATTCACTATTCAGTAGAAGTGGTCATAGAAGATACCCTTTTTATTCTTTCAGGAAAAGGCGTTCAAAGTTAGATGAAATGTGATATATGCAGTACATGTTTTTATAGATAGTCTTTACAAGATTAAGATAAGCTTTTATAAGTTAAGGAAGTTTTTCTCTATCATTACTTTTTTACATATATTTATGAAGAAAAGATGTTGAATTTTAGGGAATGCTAATAAGATTACATGATTTTTCTCCTTTATTTTTTCATTGATGTGAACTTGTGCATTAATTTTGAATTGTTAAAACCAATACATACCTGAAATAAACACAACTTAATCATGATATATTCTCCTATTATACAATCTTGGATTATTGTTAAAGAGTAAATTTCCCCTCCACAATTCTTTTTTTTTTTTTTAAGTTTATTTATTTTTGAAAGAGAGAGGGAAAGAGAGCACAGCAGAGAGAGAGGAGGACAGAGGATCTGAAGCAGACTCTGGGCTGATGCAGGGCTCAATGCAGGGCTCAAACTCACAAACCATGATATCATGACCTGAGCCAAAGTCAGATGCTTAACCAACTGAGACACCCATGTGTCCCAACAATCTTGGATTTAAATTATCAATAATTTGTGATACTTACATTTCTGTTCTATCATACTTCTAATTATTATTTTTGAAAAAATTTTAAATGTTTATTTTTGAGAGAGAGAGAGAGTGTGAACAAGTGAGGGGTAGAGAGAGAGGGAGACACAGAATCTGAAGCAGGCTCCATCCAGGCTCAAGGCTGTCAGCAGAGAGCCCGATGTGGGACTTGAACTCAACGAATGGCAAGATCATGACCTGGAGCCGAAGTTGGATGCTTAACCGACTGAGCCCCCCAGGTGCCCCTCATACTTCTAGTTATTATTCAGTTAAAATGTTTTCTAATTTTATTTGTGGTTTCTTTTTTGACCCATGAGTTATTTAGAAGTGCATTGATTAATTCCTAAATATCTGATGAGTTGTTTAGATACATTTTTATTATTGACTTGGCTTAATTTCAATCCTTTGAAATTTGTTGATATCAGAATTATGACATGGTACATGGTTACCTTTGGCAATATCCCACATGGATTTGAAAATAGCATGTATTCTTTATTTTTAATTTTTTAATGTTTATTTATTTTAAGAGAGAGAGACAGAGTATGAGCAGGGGAGGGGCAGAGAGAGAGACACACACACAGAATTAGAAGCAGGCTTCAGACTCCTAGCTGTCAGCACAGAGCCCAACGTGGAACTCGAACTCATGAGCCGTGAAATCATGACCTGAGCCAAGGTCGGAGGGTTAACCAACTGAGCCACCCAGGTGACCTGAAAATAGTATATATTCTTAAGTTATTGAGTTGTTCTGTATTAGCCAAGTAGATCATGTTTCATAATCATTTTTTCCAATTTTTCTATAGGTTGCAGGTATTTCATCTTTTCATTTTATAAAAAATAAACACATTGACACATTGAGAGCTGCACCTCTCTTTTTAGTTCTGGTAATTAACATTATGCCTACAAATTTAGAATTGGTATATATTCCTGGTGAGTGAATACTTTCATTATTTTTAAATGCCTCATTTTATCTCTAACAATGCTTATTATTAAAGTCAATTGTGTCTGATACCAGCAGAACCAAGCAAACTTTGATTATTGTCCACATGTTATATATTTTTTCAACTTTTAATTCTCAACTTTGTGTTTACACCTGAGGTGTATCTCTTGTAAAAGGAGTGAAAATAAAGTCTCCAAAACAACAGAGCATCACCAACCTTTTTGGTTTCTGTGCCTCTCAAGTTATGAATATCCTGCAAAGTATGAGTACAAAAAAAAGTAAAAGCTGTATATTTAGGGGCGCCTAGGTGGCGCAGTCGGTTAAGCGTCCGACTTCAGCCAGGTCACGATCTCGCGGTCTGTGAGTTCGAGCCCCGTGTCGGGCTCTGGGCTGATGGCTTGGAGCCTGGAGCCTGTTTCCGATTCTGTGTCTCCCTCTCTCTCTGCCCCTCCCCCGTTCATGCTCTGTCTCTCTCTGTGCCAAAAATTAAAAAAAAAAAAAAAAAAAAAAAAAAAAAAAAAGTTGAAAAAAAAGCTGTATATTTATAGACAGAAGTTGTAAAGTATTATTTCTGAGAAATAAAAATATGCATTTTATCCTTATATACTCTAAAAATTCCATCATTATTTTCTTGCACAAACATATAGGATTAAACATTAAACTAGTAAAATAGCTTAGTTTAAATCTAATAAAAAGCTATTTATTTTGAAATAATTATTTTATGCAGTTTTGCAGTGGTGTTCCTGATTATGCTTTTCTCATAAGGAAGGTAACTTTCTCTTTCCCTAGCTTCTCCAAATATGGTATTGTTATTACCTAATTAAAATGATTTAATATCTATCAGTTGGTTACATGGTAATGCCCAATTTTTTTAACATGCGAAAAATATAGTTGCTGCCTACAGCCCCTAATTCCTCTTTTTAAAAATTCCTCAATCCTAAATTGCAGTTCTTTGAACAAAGCAGGTGTGTCTGTGTGTTTTGAACAATCTAATCCTCACACAAGTAGAGCTACTTTCATGCTACTCTTAGATGGATCCTGTTTCTTGAACACTGTGAACTAGTGTATTTCTTTGGGGGAGCAATGTTTGACCACATCTCTCTTCCCTACTCTGATATATGTAAACTCCTGAACACATAACCACCAAATATCCTGTGCCTGTTTCTATTATTAACATTTATTACGCTGCACCGAATTTCCTTATCTGTTCACTAGAAATAATTTTGAGGGCAAGGATTATGTTCTTCATCTTTGTATCTTTAATTACTAACACGTATATAACAGTGAAGTTTTTGTAAAGTGGATGAATTCTTTTTAAAATAAAAAGCCATATCTTAAAGTATTGTTTGCCACCAGCAGCATCCCCTAGCAGCAGTGGTTTGGAATATGAGCTGACAATCAAATGCATGATTCGCAATAGGCTTCGCTCAGAGTGTATAAACTACTTTACTTGAAGAAAACCATCCTCCCTGGAATGCCTTAACTTTTATGTAGCTGGTCACAAACCCCCCACTCATGTACCTATGACTGGTGTGACTAGCCCTTATTGACTTGAGTTGCTGATACTTGATAATAGATGAATGCTCTGATACATAGTCCTTATCTTGTTTTAGTGTACATAAGCTACTAACAATTATTTGAGTTACCAAGAGTCAAAATCTAGAGGCTAGAAGAAAGGAAAGGCTAGAGGAAAACTAACAAAGCCACTGTTAATTCTTCTCTTCTACTATTGCAAAGTGATTCCGTTGGGTAAGCAAATTAAGAGCATTTTGGAAAAAGGAAGCTAGAATCTTTTCAAACAAGAAAGGAAAAAAATGTTCCTTCCATTACTGATTCCTCAGGGCAAGACTGTTGAATCACGAGAGTATGTGCTTTGTTTCATAAAATGACCTGAAATGAGCAGGTTTTCAGGATCGACTTTTAGGGCCGATCCCCAACTCCCAGTTTCCCAATTCATCTTGTCTATAGCTGCAATCATGACAAAGAAACAATCAGGGCAGAAGTTTAGCATCTTATTAATGTATTGAATGAGGATTGTTGATGGTTAACAAGTAGCATCAAGCAAAAGATCATAAATGGGCATGTTACTACACTAATTTTTAGATCCTTGCAGAAATTTCAACTATTGTTCATATCGATAATGATTGTGAAACATTCAAAAAGTTCAGGGGTTCTTGAATGACTTAACAAAATATTTTTTTTTGCCTTAACAAGATATTAAAGACTTTATAAAACAGATTTTCCAATTCCAAAAAAAAAAGTTTGTAATCACATACATGTATAAACAAATATCTTAGGATTCTCCATTCTTCAAATTTATAAGATATTTTTCTTTGTCATAAACAAGATACTTACAACTCTATGAAACGTGTTTAATAATTTAAATACCTATATATAATTTTAGTATGATTCAAAATTTTAAGTGGCATCTATTCTCATGAGATCATAAAGATATTTTAAATATAACATGTATTTTTTATTTTCAAATTGTATACCTCTCTAAATTTTTGAACATTTTCCTTTTTAAAATATACTGAATCATGAGATTCTATGTGTAGTGGAGAAGGTGACATATTTCAGAAATAAAAATGCTGAACACAATCCCAAAAAAAGCAAATGAGGATTCCACAGGGACAGGTCACTGGGAACAGCAAACAAGACCACATTGTATTTTGTAGTTTGGCATCATGTGAAACATCACTTGCTGCTGTCTTCATGGCATTCCCTTTGGGACAGAGCAGCAATGACTTGCTGACATCCCCTTCTTGTAAGATCATGGAAATATCCTCGGTTATTTCCAATTGTTTATAGGCATCATTTAAGGGATTGCAGCTGTGGCTTCACTTGCACTTTCCACCTGTCATATGGTAATTGCCTCAGAATTAACACTGTAAAAGGAAGCAAAGATTCTTAAGAGATGTATTTGGCCCCAAATTAGCCAGATATGTACATAAATGTGCTCATTTTCCCATTAAGAAGAGAGCCATAGAGGGATGCTCTTCTGCTCTTGGCAGATGGCGATAGAAACTCATCAGTTACTCTCATGCTGCCTTGCCGTAATCCCAGGGAAAAACAAAATTATCATCTACTGGTTAGATTTATAGCACTTAAATTATGATATCTTTTAAGTAAAGGCCAGAATTATCATCAGGGGAAGATGGATTAAGTGTGTTATCCATTATGTTACCAAATGCCGAAGGTGAAACATTGCATTTAGAATTTCAAGTGAAATAAAGAAGCTGCATGATTTACATTTTATCTCCCAAAATTATCCAATAAGCTCATTAAGCCTTTTGAGGAGGGGTAAAGTATAAATAGAAAGGCAGACTGGCAATAATTATAGCTTTATACATACACTTAATTAGAATGAAACTCTTAAATCATGCATAATAAAGTAGTATGATTTAAGAATTTCATTCCCATTAAATGTGCATCTTAGGTTCTCATGTTAAGTGTGAACATAAAAGTTCAGCTAAATGTTATGATTTAACATGAGCACTAAAGTAGATAAAATGAAAAAATAGGCCAAGATTCTGAGGAGAATGGTCTCCTTGATGCTGCTTCAGTTTCTAAGGCAGATAGTTGAAAAAACAACTTTCCTTAGGAAAACCAAACCAAACAAAACCTGGGTGTGTATTTTTTACTGAAACCTATCAGAACATTTGCTATGCAAACAAGTTTTTTAGCTACCTCTATAAATATATTAGCCTATATTTCCAGTTTTGTGGTGTGTACATTCTACAATCTAGAACTAAGATGTGAATCAACAATTATCAAATTTGCATCCTATGCCAGCTGCATCCTTTCTTTTGACTTCTCATTTTTTTATCTAATTCTCCTTCAAGCTCATATCATAGAATTTCCGAAAGCTGAGTACTTTCTATTTAGTCTTTTTTATGTTCTCCCCTTGGAGATTTTACACGATGCATTCAATTCTCACATTTAGCGGGATGATGTGAATTCTGCCATGACATATTCAATAGGTATCCAACATCAGTCAAATGCATAATTTCAACAAAGAGACTGCTCTATTTAGCTTTTTTTTATTTTCATCAATAGCACTGCAATTCTATAAGGTTTAAATGTTTGAGGAAGTCCAGATCTATCTACTTTTGAACATAGATCCATTAAAAAATCAAATATTCTTGACTACTATTCATATGCCATTTTGATCTGTTAAAAGGAATACAATAGAATACATTTAAAAATGAGAAAAAAAAAGACTCATAAGATAAGTCAAGAAGTTAGGCTTCAAAAATCTTACATTTTAAGAAGTTTCAATAAATAAATAAATAAATAAATAAATAAATAAATAAATAAATGCCATGGGCAGACAGAACAGCAGATGATTTATTGGGACTGGGAGAATCAAGTGAGGCTCTTTAGAGAATACTTCATTTGAGTTTAGGTTGTGAAAATTAAGTAAAATTTCAACAGGCAGAGAAAAATATTTCAGGTAGAGTGTCATCAAAACCTAGAAGAGTCAAAGCATTAGGCATATACCGTCTAGAGCAAGGAGTCATTGAGAGGCATTAACAGAAGATGAGGTGAAAAAGATAGATTGGGAATAGAATGGAAAAAGCCTTCATTCTATCTCCAAAAAGTAGACTTTATGAAATAGTCATGAAGAACTAAGCAAAGGATGGATATGCTGTGACTTCTTTTATAATGATACCTTTTGTCAGCTGTTGTAGAATGAATTGTGTTCCTCCAAAAACATTGAGTATCTATAAATGTGAACTTATTTGGAAATAGGGTCTTTGCAGATGATTGAGTTAAAATGAAATCATTAGAGTACACCCTAATCCAGTATAACTGGTATCCTTATCAAAGGAGGGAATTTAGACAGAAACATATGTTTACATGGGGGGTTGGGGGGGGGGGAGGCGATGTGAAGGTACAGAGAGAACGTCTAGAAGCCAAGAAATGCCTGAGACTACTAGAAACAGAGGCATGGAACAGATTCTCCCTCACAGAACTCTAACACTTTGATTTTTGCATTTCCAGCCTTATAGAATTATTAGACAATATAAGCTTCTGTAGGTTATGCTACCCAACTTGTGGACTTTGTTTTGGCATTTCCAGGAAACTAATTTAGCAGTGTTGTGGATTATGGATGTAAGGGTCTGAATCTGGAGGCAGAAAAAGCAGTTAAGTAACTGCAATAGTTTGCAAATAAATGATGTCACAAGATGTAAAAAAGGAAATGTTGGTCCATATATAAGAAATACTTTAATAAAGAAATATTAAGATTTTCAGTAAATTAATTGTAGAAGAGGTATAGAAAAGAAAAAAAATAATAAGGACTTACAATTTTCTAGTTTTGCCCATTTAATTCAATGTTGAATAAGTGACAAATATGATAGTCATATTTGAGTCAACTTGAAGTGGAAGAACTGATATTGTTTTAGAAAGGTTTGAATTCAAAGTAACTCTGAGACATTGGTTTGTTGTTTTAAAAGAAAACTTGAAAAAAAGGTCTTGGTTGGACACAGGGATTTGAGTTCTATTACCATTTGAAGTAATGCGTTTACATAAAGTGGAGTGGAGGTAAAAATTGCTGGGGGTAAAACTCTAAGGAGCAACAATATCTAAAGACCAGATGATAAAGAAGGATTTTGTTACAGAAACTCAGAAGTAGTCAGGCAAATAGAGGACATCCACAAGAGACAAATGTTAGAGAAGCCAAAGAAGAAAACAAGTTTCAGGACAGATGGAATGGAAAACATTTAAAATGCTAATTGAAGACGAAGACAGAGAAGTATCCATTAAATTAGGCAAATGGATCATCATTGTATAACCTGATGATCATTGTTGGAAAAGAATACACACACTTCTGCTATATTAGCATATTCATCCAAGAAATAAGAAAGGCATCTGTCTCAGAAAAGCAAAGTATGTGAGGTAATTCATTTTCCTGTTTCTTCCTCAACTTAGTTTCAGACTTCCAAATATCTTTATTGTCACTTTCTGGTTGGTACAATTATAGCTCATTAAACCTACTCTCTGGATATAACTCTTTTGATGACACAGTTATTGAACTGTGTGCCAGAATCTTCTATTATGCAGTGATCCCCATCTTGGATCTTTCTTCCCTTTCCTTTTTAAGGGCTGTATTTCATTTAGAGAGGTTTCATATTCAAGGCAAAATTTAGAAGAAGGTACAGAGATTTCCCACATACCCTCTGCCCCCACACATGCATAGCCCCCTTATTATCAACATCTCCCACCAGAGTGGCACATTTGTTACAATTGATAAACCTACATTGGCACATCACAAGCACCCAAAGTTCATAGTTTACGTTATGGCTCATTCTTGGTATTGTAATTTTATGGATTTTGACAAATTGATTATGACATATATCTATCATTATAGTATTGATGGGGTTTTGGGGTGACAGTGGGATTCAGAGCCAACCGCCAAGAAAGAATTCTTAAAAGACATCTTTAGTGCAAAAAGGTGATTTTTTTTAAAGCCTTTTTAAGCCTGGGAACAGGACCTGTGGGCAGGAAGAGCTGCACTGGGATTATGCAGAGTGACTGTGGAGTTGGGGGAGGTAAAGTCAAGAGGAAGTTTCCTAAAGGGATTTCCATATGCTAAAGAGGATTTATAGATTACTGGAGGCCTAGCTATTGTCAAACTAAGGGTGCCCCCCACCCCCTCCAAAAGCATTATCATTAAGATAGTAGGGAGTTCCTGGAGATTAGGCTATTGATGAGATTTTTGTAAACTGCTGGAGACTATCAGTTTAACCATTTGTTTTCTGCCCTTTCTTTTGTTCTTGGGCAGCCAGGAATGCCTGAAGCATATGCACATATCCCACCTGGGAGGGTGGTTTGTGGGGTGTCAGCTTGACTTATACTCCCTCATCAGTATCATACAAAGCATTCTGACTGCCCTAAAAATTCTCTGTGTTCTGCCTATTTATCCTTCTCCCTCCCTCAATCCCTGGCAACCACAGATCTTTTTACTGTC
Source organism: Panthera uncia (assembly GCF_023721935.1). NCBI lineage: Eukaryota > Metazoa > Chordata > Mammalia > Carnivora > Felidae > Panthera > Panthera uncia. Next base: position 137,189,540 of record NC_064816.1, on the reverse strand, counting down.
TCCACAGTTTTTACTTTCCCAGAATGTCATAAGTTGGAATCATGTAGTATTTAGCCTTTCAGACTGGTTTCTTTTACTTAGAAATATGCATTTAAGTTTCCTTTGTGTCTTTTCATGGCTTGATGGCTCATTTACTTTTAATACTGAATAAATTCCATTGTCAAATACCCAAGGAGAACATTTCAACTATAATTAATACTTAAAACAGCTAAGGACAAAGATATCAGGAAATACTTGAACTTTTTTCCTGTTCCAGGGATACAGCTTGTCTTTGAAGACTGTGCCCATCCTAAGATAGATTGCTTCATTTGGCTTTTCATGTGATCTTCAAAAACAGCTGGAATGAAGGGTATTAAAAAAACACTCAACTATTGTAAAGTTAAAAAAAAAAAGCAAAGATAGGGATGTCAGTACCTATTATTGAAAAACAGTAATTAAGTAGGAATTGAATGTTCATTTGAGAAAATACTTGTGGAGTACTTCCTCTTCTCAGTCCGGTAAAAGTCGTGGGGTATTTCTGTTTCTGTTTTGTTTTTATAATATAGTAAGAGAATGTACATTAACTATATAAGTTGAGAAGATTCTGGATGCTTTTATTCTCCCCTCCCCTTTAATTTGCTGGAAACCAATAGATCTCTGGGTGGAGGGTACATGCATTGTCATTCCCCAAGGAAATTTAAGAAACATCAACACTTGGATCCTACCCCAGACCTACTGAATCATAATTGCCAGAAGGCATTTAAAACAAATAGCCAGGGGCTCCTGGGTGGCTCAGTCAGTTAAGCTGCCGACTTTGGCTCAGGTCATGATCTCGCAGTCAGTGAGTTCAAGCCCCGCGTCAGGCTCTGTGCTGACAGCTCAGAGCCTGGAGCCTGTTTCAGATTCTGTGTCTCCCTCTCTCTGACCCTCCCCCGTTCATGCTCTGTCTCTCTGTGTCTCAAAAATAAATAAACATTAAAAAAAATTTTTTTAAACAAATAGCCAAAAAAAGTCCTCAGCTTTTTTTCTCATGAATAACTTGTTACCCACAGCTTGATAGACCTTCAACAAGGCTAATTTCAAATTTGTCAATCACCAGAAAATAATACAGAAAGGGAGTAAATAATACATGATTTTGGAGAACCTTGAGGAAATAAATTAAGCCACTTTTGTATATTTAAAAAAATATTTTTTAAGTTTATTTATTTTTGAGAGAGACAGAGACGGAATGTGAGTGGGTTTGGGGCTGAGAGAGAGGGAGACGCAGAATCTGAAGCAGGCTCCAGGCTCTGAGCTGTCAGCACAGAACCTGACGCGGGGCTCGAACTCAAGAGCTGTGAGATCATGACCTGAGCCGAAGTCGGACGCTCAACCGACTGAGCCACCCAGGTGCCCCCCCCTTTTTTTTTAATTTTTTTTTTAATGTTTAAAGCCACTTTTGTGTATTTGTAACTAGAGGCCAAACAGTCATTTACTTTAAAAACAAATATAATGCAGGTCTTTGTGTATAACTTCCAAATATTCTATCATTAAATAGATTGGGAAACCAATTTATTCCTTATTATTTTTTTCCCTTTAGCTGAACAAGATTCTAACAATCTCCCTTTTCTTCTCCACATGCATTATAAACTTACTCTCTTTTACTAATAAAATCTGACCAATAACTATTGTTTTTATTCGTGTGTATCTAGATAAGTCTCAAACAGGAAGTGAACCAGGAAAAGGGATATGGGAAGAAAAATGATGCACTACAGAACATTTAGAGAGAGAGATTTTTTTTTAAGTTTATTCATTTATTCTGGGGGGGGGGGGGCAGAAATAGAGAGAGAGAGAATCCCAATCCCCAGAGAATCCCTGATGTGGGGCTCAAACTCATGAACCATGAGATCATGACCTGAACTGAAACCTGGTCAGATACTTAATGACTGAGCCACCCAGGTGCCCCTAAGGAGAGAGCTTTGAATGGAAATAATAGAAATCTGTGCTAGATATATACAAGATGCTCAGTAAATACTAATTATTTAAATTTACATTATAAAATGTGTTAATGGATAAATTGTGGTCTGCATCTGTAATGCTTCTGTGTAGGGCAGAAACAATTGGAATGATGTGGCTAAAACCAGTTTAGATAATTGGAAAACTTCTGAGTCAGCATCTAGATTAGAACACATTTGGTAACCCTCTCCTTCCAAAGGATCTACTTACATGGGATCTAAGGAGACAGCTGGTAAGATCCTATCTGGGTCTATATTTGTGATGTAGGCATATGTTACTATGGCTGGTAGAGTAGTGGGGACCGCAGGTGGAAGGTGATACATGCCAGCTTGGAGCAGGAGTTTCAGGTATATCTGGAGGGAATTCTTTATAAGATAGAAGTTTCAAATAAAATAAGCTGAATTCATTAACTGAGCCCAAACATCATTGTCCTAGAATGGAGTCCATCTGAACACAGATATGTGTTCCTGAGAAGAAACACACTAAACTAAAAATGTCTTGCTTTAATGTTTCCAGAAATGATGTTAAAACTGATCAAAATTGGAATGTAAAGCATTTGGGATAGAGCCAGTCTTCCCACTTCTAAAAAGCCTGTTGTGTCCTTGGAGCATAGGAATATTAAATGTTCCCTTGGGTTGGGGTTCAGGAATCTGTATTTTGCAGGAGGAGGAAGGCAGTGGCAGAAGGGCAGCTTGTGGAAAATGGAATCAATGGGTGACAGAAGCTTTCTCTTTACTCTGCAAAAGCTTCCAGAAATATTGAGGAAAGTGTTGCAGAAGGAAGGGCTTTTGTGTGAGCTGATAAATGCATAGAAATAGAAAACTCAGATTTAGTATATACACCGATGTACTTTATAATCACAACCTAGGAAACTTCAGAACACATAAATAAGAAAATAATTTTAAATAATCATTTGATATGTCTTATTCTACCTTATATTAGTCATTAATCTCATGATCTCATGACATCTACTTTAAAAATATGAGTACTATCAAGAGTGCCTGGGTGGCTCAGTTAGTTAAGCCTCTGACTCAGCTCAGGTCTTGATCTCACGGTTTGTGAGTTCAAGCCCCACTTTGAGCTCTGTACTGACAGCTCAGAGCCTGGAGCCTGCTTCAGATTCTGTGTCTCCTTCTCTCCCTGCACCCCCTCTGCTTGCACTCTAGCTCTCTAACTCTCAAAAAAATTAAATTAAATTAAATTAAATTAAAAATTAAAAAAATATGGGTAGTGTCTGAAGCCATACCATTCTTCTGACTTAAGGTGGCAAGCAAAGATTGACTTACCCATAATCCAATCCACTGCTCTGGAGGATGGTAACTTAAATATTTATAACCCAGAATCACTTGAGGGTAGTATTTCTCACGTGGGCTGCAATCTTGAATCCTATTTGGAGTCAGTACTAAGGCATTGCGATAGCAGCTGCATGCACAATGACTGGATCTTTGGTCACATACGATGGCAGGTGCACCTGATTTTATATGGCAACTTGTTGGACTTTCTTGATTTTTACTTCATACGGCTGTAGAAGTAAAGGTCTAGGTGGTAGTAGCTATGGTATTTCTGACTATATTTTCTGTTCGATTTCTTAAAATATAAAATTGCTCCAAAAGTAAAGTCTATGAATTAAAAAATAAATACTTTAAAAACAAAAATATAATGCATCCAGTTCCTATCACCTCCACTGCTGCTGCCTTCACCTAGACCACCATCATTTTTCACATTATTTGGTCCTGCTCCCGTACAGGGTGTTCTCACTGTAGAGGCCAGAGTGATCCACTTAAAGCATGTCTCTTCTCTTTGTAAAATCTTTCTATGGGTTTTAATTCAGTTGGATAGCCTAAAGTTATCACAGCAGCCTACAGTGCTATGTATATGATTTCACACCACCTGATTCTATATCCCTTTAACTTTTTGACATCTTCAGCTCATACTTTCACCCGCCTCATTCCACTCTAGCTTCGCAGACTTTCTCTTTATTGAACACATCAACACTTCCTCTAACTTTGAAGATTTTCATACTCTTCCCTCTTCCTGGAATGACCTTTTGCCAGATAGCCTGATAAGGTTGGTTCCTTGTCTCCTTCAGGTTGTCTCAATCATCACCTTTTACTAAGTCATGACTTCCTTAATCACCCTGTATAAAAATAGCAGCCGTTTCTTCCCAGGAATATTTCCCTGCTATATTTTGTCTTCACAGCATGATATGAGATATGCTGTCTATTTCAATGTCCACCTATCTACACTCGAATGTGTAGGGAGAGATGGAGGAAGTGAGAGAATGAGGGAGAGAAGGAAGGAGAAAAAAGAAGAAAGAAAATAAAAATGAGAAAACTAAAAGTGAGAGAGAACTTGGCTTGCTGAAATCATCACACCAGATAGGTGCAGAACCAAGACTTAGCCCCAAACACAGTAAAATATGACTCACCCAAGATTCATGTATGACAATTTAGACAAAATCATGTATGATTTTGATATTCATACTTATGGTTCCTGCCTAATTTATTTATCGTGATAGCATCTCAGAATATATCTATTTGGTTACATTCACATTATTCTATGAGAGGAGTTATGAATTTGAAAGAAATGTATTCCTTAAGAGCATGATGTTATAATTATCAGACAATGTTGTATTTAAGTAGGAGAAGAACATTTTTTAAGTAGAAGAAAACTGGGGTTTGGTTAATGCTGATTCTTAACCAGAATTGGGTCCAATGCAAAGAGAGCAATTTGCTTTATCATGATTGACCCAACAAAAATCTTTGTATTTATTTATCAGGGTCATTCTTAAATGGGTCTGTCTGAAAAGCACATTTCGACAATAGATTGATCCCCATGGCATTTTAAATCTTTGGGTGAGCAGCTTCAGGTTAGAAATTAAAACATCCTATTGTATATCTACCAAATGGAGTTCCGTGCTTCAGGCATTTTGAGCTTGTCTAAAAGTCCTGCAAAGAGTATCTGTTTTGTAAATGTCTTTTATATAAAGTGAAGTATGGAGGGGTGAGTTTAAATGTTAAGACAAAAGGAAGAAAGGCATATGGAGAATATTACAGCCACAAATTTAAGGTCACAACAAATGACATCGTTCTTAACAAAGCAACAAACCTGAATTTGGGAAAATCAAGAAAAGTTATAATTTAATTTAGGAATATGTTAGTTGGTTCATATCTTGTTTAGACCTAAAAGGTTTGTATGTAATTTAAGAAGGCTAGTTTCTTCATACCATCATGCTATAATGTGATGATTTTTGTTTTTGTAACATTTAATTTTTTTTGGATGGACAAATTATCCTTGTGTCCCCTGCAGCCAACTGTAATGATTTCCACTGACTGCAGTAATGAGGGCAGAGCTGATTAACTTTAGGCCTTTTCCCACGAACATCAGGAAACAATTACACACACACACCCACAGACACACATGCACACACACACCCACACACAGAATCTTGTTAAACAAAAATATTCTTATCTTCTTTTTCACCAAAATAAAAAAAAATAGTGAATTCACCAACATGGCAATTGCCAGTTGGCCCGAGGATGAGGTCACTTGCATGTCCTCCCTCAGCACACAGAGGATTTGCATACTTGGCTGCAATCTTGTTTTGAAGGACAGCTGCGCTGGTGATTCTGCTCTCAGTGGGATGTAGAGGCACTGTCTTAAACAGCTTTACTTTAACCCGTTTACATAGTTAAACTAGATTATAGAACTATTTAAGGAAAATGTTAACTCAGATGTGTAAAACCTAAATAGACCTTAATTTGGCCTTCTTAGTCGTTGACAATTAGATATTTGCCTTATTTTATAGATGGAGGACTTGTGTCTGACTGTACCTACTGTATTGTGTGATTATCCCTTGAAAAAGAGGCCATTCTTCTCTAGATGTTTTTTTGGTCTTTGCAAAAGACCAAAGAATCTTCTGCAAAGGAATTATCACTCAGAATTTCCCTTTATGTCTCTACTGGAAATTGCATGTTGGTTAACTGTACAGATCTGAACTTCTAAACTTCCTTGAATATTATGGACTATCATTGAATGCCTTGTACTTTTCTTGGTACTATGGGAACAACAAAGAAGTAAAAGAGACATATCCTACTCTAAAGAATTTTTCAATCTAATTGTTGAGTAAAAGATACCTAGAATTTTACATTTTCTATGTTAGTTTTTATTGTATATTGTATTATGTACAATATTATATATTGTATAATTATTATACATAATTATATGTATAGTTATACATATAATTCTTTTAGAACACTTATTACACTTCAAGGTAGTTATTTACATAATTATCTCTCAAGTTCGTGAATACATATTTTTAATCCCTAATCATGATACAAAATCTAATTTGTAGTAGATATTTAATAATAGATTTTTATATGTGCAAATGTTTTAATTCTATCAGGAGAGGTTTAATTACTTTCATGCTAGATATATATTTTTATGCAATATTTATATACTCTTCTTTTATCTAAACTTTTGAGCCCATCTCAGTTGAAAAGCCAACAAAAGAACTAAATAGTCATCCTTTATTCCTTTCTTTCTTTTACTCATATATCGGATCCATTATTAGGTGTTACAGATCTAGCAAAATATATATCAAATCTATTCACTTGTGCTAGTCACCACTGCTGTTATCCATATCTCTACCGTTATCTAGATCTCTGCAAATCTCTGTTAATAGATCACCATGTGTTACTTTTGCCTTTCCACTTTCCATCCATAGGAACCAGTGTGATTTCTTTAAAATGTTAATCTAGGTAATGTCATCCCTAGATTAGAAAACTAACGGCTCCCATACTTTTAGGATGAAGCCAGACACCTTATCTGACTAGCAAAGCCCCACACAATTTGATCCTGATACATCTCTAACCTCCTCTTTGTTTCCTGTCATCCTTCCCATCTAGCCTCAGACATACTATGTTCTTTAACAGAAGGGTTATTCCAGCCACATATTCTTTGGACCAGTTCTTTTCTCCATCTGAAATATACTGCTTTCAAACTCTCAGATAGCTGAACTCTTTGTCATTCCTGCCTCAACTTAAATGCTTCTTTTGTATCTGTTAATATGTGTATATTACAATAAATGAGAGATGCACTTAAGGGTAATTTTATAATGGGTTTAATTATTTCACCTACAAAAATTCTGGAAGAATGGAGTGCTTGGGTGACTCAGTCAGTTAAACATCCAACTCTTGATTTTGACTCAGGTTATGATCTCATAGTCGTGAGCCTCATGTCAGGCTCCCTGCTGAGCTTGGAGCCTGCTTGGGATTCTCGCTCTCTTCCTCTATCTCTGCCCCTGCCCTGCTCAAGTTTGCTTGCTTTCTCTCTCTGTCTCTCAAGATAAATAAATAAACATTAAAAAAAAAATTCTGGAAGGAGGACTATTACAATGCTAGCTAACGAAGTCCAGGGATATCAAAGCACTTGTGCAGTTTTTCTGTTCATTCTCTTTATTTTCTTTTCAAAGTTACATTGCTTTCTGAACACTATATACAAGAGTGAATAGAGGACTACAATAAATACTCTTTCAAGAAAGAAGAAGTGCCAGGGGAATGACCATGAGATCGGCAACAAAGGGTGTTTGCCACATTTCCTCAGAGAGATCATCTCTGACAGTCCAGTTTATAGTTGCCATTCAGTTACTGTTTAGCACATCACCCATTTTTATTTTCTGCATAGCATTTATAATCATATGGTATTTTTTTTTATTTTCCTGTTTGTTGTTTTATTTATTATCTATCTCCCTTCATTAAAATATAAGCTGTGGATTGTCTATTTTGTTTATGGTTATATTTTCTGAATCTAGGATCATGCTCCTGGTACATAATTGTTTCTCAAAAGAGTAATTATCATGTGGATGGGAGTGACTAGATAAATCTGTGTGAACAGACTTTAAATATTACATAGCTATCATAATTTCATATTAATGATACTGAAAACATCTTTAAAATTGGAAAAAAGTTTAATCTTTCAAAAATTATAACCAAAAAGAAAAATAAACAACAAAAGGAACAAAAAAGATCAACCCTGTAGCATATCAGTTAATCAAAAAAGTATCTTATAAGTAGTGTTACATGGTAGTCTAATTTTCTTACTAAACCAGATGTCAAATACATCCAGAAACCTGAGGTCTACAGTGTCAATTTCAAAGTTTCTTTCAATAATTTGTATGATATATGAATGCTTATTCAAGGCTTTCTTTGATTTTCAGCTAAGGTTTGTTGCTAGTGGGAATTGCACGTGTTTAGGCAGAAAGTCATAATGCAAAAGCACATAGCAAAAAGAATACAGACCAAGGGGTCGTCATGGAAGCTATGTGAGGTCCTGTGACACTCGCTTCATGTCTTACGCCTTTAAAAAATAGTCATACTTCCTGCTGTCAAACATTGTTGGCACATGGATTTGGTGGCACGTGCTTAATATTTTATATTAAAATTCTAATAGAAAAATTACAAGTGTTCTTTCCTGCTAGGTGCTTTTCCTAAGTTTATGTGCATATTTCCAATAGTTATTTCTTCAAAAATAATTTTTCAGGGTGTTCACATAACAACATACATTTCTGTAGCCTGGCTACAAAGTCATTGCTTATGTAGACAGTACTAATGACTTCCCCAAAATTATTTAGCTTGTAGAGAGAACGACAGAACTTAAACATGTATGTATTAAAAATTATCTTTGGTTTTAAAAGTAGGTTCAATAGCTCAAGTGCAGCAATTATTGCAGTCATATTGAGTCATGACATGCCCTGTGGATTTGATTTAAAAATCAGTTAATGCACATGACCTAGTGAGCAGCCATATCACATTTACTGCAGTCAGAAAATGGAGATTTGTTACAAAAGGACCCTGGAAATCTTTTCCTTCTTTAAGGATCTTATTTAATAAGTTTTTAAAAGTAGAGTTTATGATCCATCAGACTTCTCATCTACAGCTCATTTCCCTCATAGGAAAAGTATAAAAGATCTAGCAAAAAGAAACTAGCAATTGTAACAACATTGTTCTTACTCAAATTTGGCTTGAATGTCTCCTTAAAGGAATTGTGAAATTATAATTTATAATAAGAAATACATATTTGTTTTGGTTTTTGTCCTAAAATCCTTGGAATTTCCTGAGGAGAGACATAGATGTCTTTTGTTATGTTAAAGTGACTTTTGGACCTCACCTAAGGATGGCAGCTGGTTACCAGGACACTCAACCCTTTGATTGGAGGGTTGGAACTTTCAGTCCTACCCCCACTACCTCTGGAGAGGGGAGAAAGGTTGGAGGTTGAATCAGTCACCAATGACCAGTGCCTTAATCAATCTAAACTATGTAATGAAGCCTCCATAAAAACACAGAAGGACAGCTTCCAGCTTGGTGAACCTGCCAAGGAGCTAGGAGAGTGGCGCACCTGGAGAGGGCATGGAAGCTCCTTCTCCTTTCCCTAAAGCTTGCCCTATGTGTCTCTTCCGTCTGACTGTTCCTGAGTTATATATTTAACATAAACTGGTAATCTAGTAAGTAAAATGTTCCTCTGAATTCTGTAGGCTACTCTAGCAAATTAATTGAACCCAAGGAGGAAGTCTTGGGACCGTTCGATTTATAGCCAGTAAGTTAGAAGTACAGGTAAAAACCTGGGCTTCAGTGGGCAGCCTGTGTTAGGGAGAGTCTTTGGGACTTCCAATCTGAAGCCAGTTGGTCAGGAGCAGGTAATAACCTGGTCTTGTTGACTGGTGTCTGAGGCTTTTGAGGGGGCGATCTTGTAGGACTGAACTCGTAACCTATGGCATCTGACGCTCTCTCTAGGTAGTGTCAGAATTGAGTCAAACTGTAAGACATCCAGCTGGTGTCCCAAAGAATTGCTTGTTGTTAGTACAGGGTGGGGTGGAGGGCGGGGGGCGGGGGGGGGAGAGGGAAACCCCACTATGAATTAGAATTAGGATCTGGACGCTTTTAGGAATGAATGACAAAGAATGAAGAAGATTCTTCCTCATTAAAAACTCAAGCAATGCATGGTAGAATATAACTGAAGGAAGAGAAAAGAAAAGAATCAAATAATACTTGACAGGAATAAGAAAAGGTAATTATTGAATGACAAAAATATTTTTTTAAGTATTTTTAAGACAGCAAATACAGTGAAGCAGTATAGCACAGATGTTAGTAATCAGGGTTAAAATATCACTTCCTAGCTGTGTGACTTAAGATATATAATATCTGTTAACCTTGAGTCAAATAATCCTTTCTCATAGGTATTTTGAGGATTTACTGTTCAAATACATGCAAAATGCTTAGAGTTTGGGCATGTGGTAAGTGCTTAGTAAAAAATATTACCTATTGTATTTCTTGAAATGTCTTAAGTACTTAACTTTAAAGGAGTGGAAATGTTTATTAAAAACAAATTGACTCTATCCCAGAGTCAATTTTTTTAATAAACATGTGGAGATTTTATATATATATATATATATATATATATATATATATATATATATATATATATTTCTATGTGAAGACTGTAAACGGTTTCATGCACATGGGTACACAGGAAATGGTATGCTAAGGAAAACCCAGTTTCAGGAGTAGTGTGAAATAGCAAATGCTGAGGACATGACCATGCATGGGGGACGGAGTCCCTTTATAAGGATGTAGGAATCTGAGAGGCCGTGGTGTTCAGATTTTTGTAGATAGCCAAAGTACTGAGCTCTGGGTTAAAGACAAGGAAACTCAGGGCCTTGTGATATTGACAACGTATTACAGGGTCTTGCGTATTTAGGCAGTGACCAAGGAAAATGGACATGTTGATCAGCTCGGGCAATTTCCTCTCCAGTGTTCTCAGTGTTCTTTTGGAAAATAGTGGCCGTTTGAACTTTACAGAATGTGTCTGAGACCTGGAAAAAAAAAAAAAAAGGCTTTGGTTAGAAATGGACCAAACGTTTTCCTTGATCCACAGGTGTTTGTCACAGAAATGGACCCTGTCTGTGGCAACTAGAGGCAGGGAGCAAATCAGCTCGAATGAATTCAGAGGCCCTGCTTAGAAACAAAATTTCCTTTATCCTAGAACTACCTCAATATTTTCTATTCCTGTCTCCTATAGAACTGAGAGGGAGAATTAAGTAAATCTGAATGAAGTAAAAGTTATACTATTCTAAGCAGCACCACGATGTTGCGACCAAATTAAGTCTGCATGGGTGTCTGGTCCGCACTCTGCTTATTGGCCCTGAAACTGCTTAAGTCCCAGGGTAGCATGCACTTCATAGCATTTTGGGATGATTAAAGGAGTTAAAGTAGGTATAGCATTTAAAACAATGCTGGAATATTGAAAGCTGTCAATAAATAAGGCATGTTCTAATTTTCTTTTCTTTCCATGTTAAAAAATAAGACCAATATAAAATATGCCAAATGCTCTGATGAGATCCCAGCAGAGAACTACAATCTCATAAAATATGAACTTTTCAGAAGAGTTAGAAGAATACTGTACCAAAAAGAACATTGTGCTTACTTCCAAACTTTCTGTCTTAATCCTGCCTCCACTTCTGAATTAGGGTCTGATCTTGAGCTGGTAACTTTAACTCTTTTGGCTTTAGTCTTCTCATCTGTGAAATGTCATTTACCATATACGTTTTTCCAGTTCCTAAGAAATTGTCAGGGTAAAGGGGACTTGTAAGCTGTAAAGATGTATTCATTAATATATTCATAATTGAGCAAATGCAATATCTTATTATAATTTATTATTAAATAGAAGTGTTTTCCTTATCTCCCTCTGAGTGGTGGAAATAGTAAGCAAATTGTTAGATTAATAAATAATAACTGGTTGAGATACACAGTTGAGTAAAAATTACTAAAGGATGCTATAAGAAAATTTCCTCTTATACATTATATGTATATATTATATATTTATATATTATATTTATGTGGTTTTTATAATTTGATTCCTACTGAGATTTCATTGATTTTCTGACCATCTCTTCAAATGTTTAAGGTTTCTATTGTTGTCATGGAAGATACACAAAGAACAAGCTACTTTAAAGGGAAAATATGCAGGATAAATATTGGTCTTTTCATCTACTTATAATCCTATTTGTAGTTTCTTGTCAAGGTTTTGTAAATAATGTCTTACACTATCTGTGAAATATGGTGCTTAGAATAGTATAACTTCTCCTCAATTCAATTTTTAATTAATTTTCCCTCTACATTCTATAGGACAGAGGAATAGAAACTATTCAGGTAAACCAGGATAAAGGAAATTTTCTGAGTAGTGCCTTTCATAGGAAATGTCAGGAATCTCAGCCAGAAGAGTATGTTAACATATTAATTGGGGAAATTATTTGAAATATTTTAAAGCTGACTTTAGTATAAGCCTTAACTTTAGATATCAATTCTGATAAAAGGAAGAAAGAATAAAAATGGAAAAGGAGTAGACAGCTAATCACACAAGTATTTAGGGATAGGCATGGTAGCATTGACAGCTTCACACACAGATTAGCTTCACATATTTTTTTTCTTCTACATTACGAAAATGTAGAGGAGGAGAAGATATCTTTACAGAGATGAATTACAAAAAATGGATAAAGAGAAAAGATTATGAGAAATAAGAGTAGAGTTGACACTAATTTTAAAAACTGTACCTGGGAGATGAAATTACCTCTATGGCTGATTGGTCTGCCTCCCAGGTTCCCACCCTGATGAGGAATAAAGAAACTTCCATCTATCCAGATCTCTCCCACTTCTGTCTTAAATGGTTACATTTTACTTTCCATATTCAATGTACTCTAAAATGAATCACAGAGTTGTTTTACAAGGACCCCGGGATGACTTCTTGATTTTAAGTAAAAGTTCAGCATATTTAAGAGATGGGATCAAGATATGTGAAGAGTGAATCTTCTTGGGTTCTTGTGGGGAAGGGAAGGATTGTTTGAACCAAGTGATGTCCCTGTGCTATTCAGAGGCATCTGCAGGAACAGGGTACCTTGTCTGCCTGATCATTGCTTGTCCTACCAGCAAATGCTGCTAAAAGTTGTAACTGGTGTCTTTATGGGGTCTTTTCTCTCTTGCCTGTATTTAACTCCTTGATCATTTGTTAGCTTAACTATTTTAATTATTTGATTATTTCTGGGAAGTATTTGAGTTCTCTATGGGTAGGGCAGCCAGATAAAATACAGAATGCCTAGTGGAATTTGAATTTCAGATACACATCAACTGGTCAACAATGAATACTATTTTAGCATAAGTATGACCCAAAAATTGTATGGGATATTTAATGTTTACCTAAAATCCAAATTTAAGAAGGTATCTTCTATTATATTTTCTATATATTATACCTCACTCATGAGTTTTTATTTGTCTGTTGATTCTCTCAGTTGGCATGGTGTAGTATTATCTTCTCTCCTCAGGTATATTGCCTTTTTTTTTTTTTTTTTTTTTTTAAGATTGTGTGCTACACCTGTATCAGCAAACTTGTTTGTAGAAATAGTCAGGTCTCATATGAAGTCATTCTCTCTCAAAATAATACCTATTTGTTTCTGGAAGGCAATTTAGAGATGCTAGCAATCCAGGATCAACTTAATCAAATTTCAAGGATTGAGTAGATTTAAATCTGAGCCTCAGTTCTTGTGAGTTTTGTGTACTTATTGATCATACTTATCTCAAATTAAGATGGGTCCCCCTGGTTACCATCTCTGAACTCCAGTTTCTGTCCTCTGGCACAGAAGGACTGTTAAAAGTGTTTTCTAGCCTTTCAGCTTTTCTGCATCTTGCTCTTGAGTCAGAAAATACTTATAAGAAGCCCTAAATTTGCCTCTCTAGGCATTCATCTTCCCGTGGATCTTGGCTGGTTATTCTTCACAATCTTATTATTTCTTTTATGCCTCCAAGTATGTGTTTGTGTCTAGATTTTCTAATTGTTCCCAGCAGGAGATTTAGTGTATATCAGTCTTCCTTTACTGAAACCAAGTCAGACTGTCATTAGTAAATACTTCTTAAGGATGAGAAGTAAAACTGTAGGAAATACAAAGGGGAATACAAACAAAAGTGATGTTCCTTTCTTGACTATCCTAAAATACATCATATAAGAGATGGTGTGTGATTCAATGCTACGTGTTCCCCTCTTATCCAATCTTGAAGAGCAGTGGAAAATATCAGACAGATCTTATTCATATGCAGGTTTCAGACTTCAGAAGCTCCCGTAATTGAAGTTTTCACAAGATTTTGTTTTTAAAAACTCCCTTGTAATTCCTAAACCATTAACTTGGGATATTTTAAATGTCTCCAAACAGGCAGTGAATTTGTTAATCTTTCAGCTGGTTTGTTAATGCAGAGGCAGTGGGTTTATAAGGATTGTGTTCAATTCTCTTAAACATGGTTGAGTGAATTTTCTTTGTTACAGTAGTAATTGATTGCATCTACTGTAGAAAAAGTTGTTTTAAATCTCTTACAAATTGCCAAATTTCCTTTCATTAATATCCTGTGAACATAAGTTTTTGTTTTATATTCAATGCTATTTTTTAGCTTTTTATAGATGTTCTTTATATAATCACTCATACTCTGAAATTTTAGGAGTATTAAAAGGAATAGCACAACTTTTAAATCCAAATCTTCCCTGGGGCACTTTGGTGGCTCAGTCAGTTAAGCATCTGACTCTTGATATCAGCTCGGGTCATGATCTTATGGTTTGTCAGATCAAGCACCACACCGGGCTCTGCACTGACCATGTGGAACCTCTTGGATTCTCTCTCCCTCTCTCTGCCCCTGTCCCGTGCACATGCCCTTTCTCTCTCTCTCTCTCTCTCTCTCTCAAAATAAATAAAATACAAAGAAACTTAAAAAAAATAAATCCAAATCCTTTTTAAAGACAGTGATAGTGGATGTGTTGGAACAATATAATCATGTTTATACCCATCTTATATATAAACCTGAAATTTAGAAATTCTTTTATTCTTAAAAATAATTTATCCATTAATCAAATAAAGCTATGTGTTCATGTATCAAAATAAAGCTCTGAAAAACAAATACAGCTATGCCTCATTAATCTGACAAAAGCATTGTCAAGTATCTTTCATCAAAATGTAAAATATTTCCTCTCAAACCAACAATTCAATTGAAATGTTTTCTGTGTAAAACTCAGATCACCATCTTCAAAGAGAACAAAGTGTTAATATTTGAGTTCTTCCAATAAGAATGTGAATAGATTATATTATCATTTGAAAGCAGTATTATATTTGCATGCAAAGGAAGAACACAGAAATTTGAATGCAAAATTCATATTGTAGCTTCCAGCTAATGACAAGGATAGTAACCTCAAAGATGCAGAAAATTCCAGAAATAAACACAATAAAAAATAATAACAATCAAAATGCCTATCATATCCTATGGCATTGGGATAAGAAATAATACTATTTGTCTGTCTGGCAGAAGGTATTTCTGGTAATAAGTTTTAGATGCTGAAAGCAAGATGATTATTTATCAAAAAAGAGATTTGTTTTTCAAGCTCCATTGGTAAAAATGACTAAACTTCTAGTAGGGAAGATATAAGAAATTGTGTGTTATAAATTAAATAATCTTCAAACAAGCTCAAGTATTTAAGAGGGGTTCAGTTGAAACGCAGATATCCCGGATACTGTTAACCTTATCTCCTGGTAAGTGACCATTTCCTTTAATATCTATTATCAGGGCACTGGTTTTAAAAGTAAAGTTTTAGAATCCAGTTTCTTGGGGCGCCTGGATGGCTCAGTCGTTAAGCGTCCGACTTTGGCTCAGGTCATGATCTCGCAGTCTGTGAGTTCAAGCCCCGCGTCGGGCTCTGTGCTGACAGCTCAGAGCCTGGATCCTGTTTCGGATTCTGTGTCTCCCTCTCTCTGACCCTCCCCTGTTCATGCTCTGTCTCTCTCTGTCTCAAAAATAAATAAACGTTAAAAAAAAAAAAATTAAAAAAAAAAAAAAGAATCCAGTTTCTTGAGTTCTGACAGTGATTCTGCCTGTTACTGAATGTGTATGCTTAGGCACCTTACTTAATATCTCAGGACCCCAATTTTCCATCTATTAAATGGACTGATTTTGAAGGTTGAAAGGCACATTAATGTGAAGGATTCCAAAGAATGCCTGGCACAGAATTAGCCCTAACTGCTAGGATTACTAATACTAATTATTATCAAAGAAATATCTGTAAAACTCTACCTATTAAATTAGTGTGGAATTTGGTCCTCTTCTAAAGGTTTATTCCAAAAATAATTCTGTGGGTCTCCAGGGTTACCTCTACCTGTCATTGAATGAGTCCTTCCTGTGTTCACCTGAGATAGCCTTCCAGGAAATCAGAGGTCCTGATTAGATAAGACTCGAAACAGTGACTGGTTTCATTTTCCTTCATCTTTCTGGCTTCCTTCTCAGAACAGATGAAGACAAACCATTATTACCCCTGCAAATCCGCGGTTCACTCGTTACGCTCACTTCTATGCGCCTATTTATGCAGATCAAAATGGCTCCTTTTGCTATGAGGAATGATACTCTTTTTGGTATAATGCTCAGTGAGGGTAGCAGAGATGTCCCTTGTGATTTAGCTTTTTATAATTAACCTTCCTCAAGTCCTCATTGTGGGACTAATACTCAGATGGGGATTTGTATTCTTGTTAGGGGGGAAGGCTCTTTCTGCATTAGCTGCATGCTGTGCGGAATCAACACTTGATTTCTATATCCCAGACTCTAAAGTTGAATTTGATTACCTGAGGAGACCTATTTTCCATATGGTTAAGTTTTCTCTCGGGAACTACTATTATCCTTCATTCCCTTTTATATCAGACTGATACTGGATCAGACAAGTTTAAGGAAGTGTCAGATATCAATTTATTTTGTTCCACATTTAGTCCCCTACAGGGGAAAAAAGGTATCCAACTATGTACCCTCCAATTCCCAAACCACGTGGCTGTATTTGGGGCGAAAGGGCACCTGATAGAGGGCAAGTAACTCCTGCTTAAGTACACGGTTTTTGACAAAGCAAACTATCCTGTTAGATTGAATTGTTAATTAAATAGTTTATTAAATTCAGAGTATGTTGCATTTTATGGATTTGGGCATTAGTGTATTTTAACCTGGAAATAATTACTTAAAAATAACATTCTTTAGGGAATATATATATATATATATATATTTAATTTTTTTTTAGCGTTTATTCATTTTTTGAGAGACAGAGTGCAAGCAGGGGAGGGGAAGAGAGAGAGGGAGACACAGAATCTGAAGCAGGCTCCAGGATCTGAGCTGTCAGCACAGAGCCCAGAACTCACAAGCTGCGAGATCATGACCTGGCCCGAAATCGGATGCTCAACCGACTGAGTCACCCAGGCTCCCCATGGGAATATATATTTTTTAAAGTTTTAAAACAAACTTGTATCCTGGCTTTCTTATGAACCTGTCATGAGATGACATATTTGTTTTGGCATTACATATAACTTTACCATGGGGAGATTTGGGAGACTTTTTTGTTCATTTGTTAGCAAAATCACAGTTAGAAAATGATTTTGATCCCCTTAATGCAATTTTACTACATCTCATGATGCACCTATAACTTCATTTCAACTTTTAGTATTAAAAGTCACACATTAGAAACATGATTTACAGAATCATAGTGGTTAACTAAAGTTGTGACATTAAGTAATGTACATAATATACAATGTACAATATAAATAATATACAATGTATATCTAGACATAGTTATTTTAGAGGTTTTCATTTTGGTATCTTACAATATAAATTACATCTGTTGAGAAAGGCATTTATATTCCAGGAAGAAGAATTTTAAAAAAGACTTAAGAAATGATTTATAAAAAAGTGCATTTGGGCTTCATGATAGTAAGAAAGTAAATTATTCCATAAGATGCTATTCTTCTATTATTAAAAAGGAGTGTCATTGATGTCTATAGGTATCTGATGGCAGGCAGGATTCTGAAAGGATCACAAAGATTAATCAACATGCATTATTGTATTGAGATCAGTGTGTAAATATATTTAACACATGGATAAAACTTGAATCAAAATTGGAAAGAAGACTTTCTAAAATATTAACTATATTTACTACAAAAATTTTTGAATTTTTATTCCTCATGTGCTTTTATTTATTTCATGTGGTATGGAAGTGTCTCCTATATAGTATATTTTTCAGATACATCATTATACCTTTAAATAGAAATTTATGTATTTTAGTTTTTTCTGTTCTTCACAGTTGGAATACATTCAACTTTAAAATGGATGTTATGAATGTAGGAGAAGTCTAAGAAATAGTAAGTGCTTTTGACAAATTTTATTATTAGCTAAAAAATGAAAATCAGAATATAATCTGATTTTTTCAAATGTATAATATATGCATATGCATATCTGTAGACAGATTCATTGATAGGTAGATAGACATATTACATATATATATAATATCCAGGTAAAAATATATACAAAGAGCTATGAGAAAAAAACCGGAGAGCCACTAACTGAAGCTAGGGATTCAGAGAAAGGTTTAAACCATTCAGTACTTGAACTGGTCTTTGAATTATGGAAAGGTCACTTTGCATATAAACATATCCTGGTTTGGTAATAGTATCTGTTACAGAAAAGTTATATACATGCTATGTTTCGCAGTATCTTTAGTAAGACTAACTAAATCCAGGTACGTCATGAGAAGGATATATTTGTGTGTGTGTGTGTGTGTGTGTGTGTGTGTGTGTGGAGTGTGTTTTGCTCAAAATTGTTGACGCAAATTACATTACTAAGTAGCAAATTCTGCAAGTTAGAACTGGTAATGTCAAGACTTCTGGGGTATAAGCAAAGCAAAACAATTCATCATTTTTAATGCTCTCTGAAGATAGATTACACAGTAATCAATAATAATATTTCCTCAGAAGAATGATGTAATGGAAACTTTTTGCATTTTCATTGATCCAGGTAGCAGAACTTCTTTTTCATTATCTCACATAAAGGTCCAACATGACATCCAGAAATGAAGATTACACAGTCCTCAACAAAGGGTCTCATAAAACTAAACAAATAGAATAATAACTGCATAGAAATCACTCATGATGAGCTGTAATGTCTGATCTTAAAATTGGGGCTGATGCTTCTGACATAGTGGGGAGTTCAGGCATTTTATCATTATTGTCTTATTCCACGAAGCTCTCATTACATCATCAGAAAAGAGTCAATACGTTAGCAATAAGGCTCAGGAAAAATATCAAGAATAATCATACCTTATTCTACAAAGAATTGCTGAATGTGATAAGATATAAAAATAAGTATCAGGCATTTTAACAATAAAGACTTGAGATGGATAATAATAAGAATGAAGAGAGGAAGAGACCATGTAATGGTAGGTATTATACTTTGGCCTTTGAAATCAGAGACTAGCAGTGTAACAAATGGATCTTTAAGGGATTCC
Organism: Panthera uncia; assembly: GCF_023721935.1. Taxonomy (NCBI): domain Eukaryota; kingdom Metazoa; phylum Chordata; class Mammalia; order Carnivora; family Felidae; genus Panthera; species Panthera uncia. The sequence goes on along the minus strand of NC_064816.1, from coordinate 137,170,181 downwards.
CTCTCCCCAGACTTGCGGCTATTAATAAGAACATTGGTGTTCTTTTAGGAATAAAGAGGGAAATGAGAAGCAACTGAAATATGGATAGAAAATGATAAGGACTTCTGGTTTGTGTTTGTTTATAGGCTGCTGAGTATTGTGAAAAGAGATCTGAGCTTGGAAGATGGGACACGGATTCCAGTAGTGATGCCCAACCAAGTGGAGAGATTCCTCTGAGACTCAGTTTTATCAGACAAAAGCCAGAAATTTTACTTGGTCTGTTTGCTTTAGAAGAATCCCGAAGCATCAAGTAAAATAATTAATGTGAATATAATTTTAAAAATATGAAGTTTTAGGAAAATAAATATCACTCATAATCATTTCAGTCCATGCTCATTTCTTTATCAGTGTAGATAGACCACACTGCAGTGCTTTTCAGTCTTTTTTCTTTCCTCTTTTTGCTCCTGTGACTCTTCTCTCCCTCCCCTTCTTTTCTCCCAACATCAAGTGGTCAAAGTGCCTGTTTAGTTTGGGCCATTGGTAGAATGGGTCTGAAGACCACAGCTGAGGTTACTATTTCAGTAACTTTCTGCTAAATTTCAATGAAAAAAAAAAAAAAAAAGACTGAGAAACTATTTATAGCTGTGCTCCTCAAACCAGAGAAGGTCAGAAAACAAACCAAATCCTCCAAATCCTCTACTTTTCACTTGTGTGTACGAGTCTTGGTATTTGATGTTCACTTGCACAGGGTATCATATGCAGTATGTTTATTTTACAAATAAGCAGTTTGTTTTGGTAGAACCAATATCTGGAAAAACACCTTCTCTAGGCATTGTTTAGAGAATAATAAGGATAAAGTGAATTTTAAATGAAATTCCTTAGAGAGATCTGTAATTCAGGCAACAGATGTCAAAGTGAAATCAATCCCTGATTCTTTCTTACGTGACTTCACTTGAACATGGATGCACTTTATTGAATATGTATTGCATGTTATTTTCCCTGTATCTTTTCTTTTTCTTTGCCTTTTTTCTTTAGCATCTTTTAATTTTCATATTATCCAACCCCAGAAGCTGATAGGAGATACTGGGCAGGTCAGAATTCAAGAGCTGTGACCGATGACAGTGATTTGAGAGGAAGGTATACAGTCTCTCTTTCCTGCCTCCAAGTTTATAAAGAGTTAAAAAAAAGTTTAAAAATAGGAACAGAGACAGTCAATAAAGACATTTAGCAGTTTTAGCAGAACATAAAGTTACCTTAAGAACAAGTAGTGATAATTGGTTAATTAGAAGTAGAAGATTGGCTAGGTATTAAGAGATTTCTGAGAAGAAAGCATGAAAAAGGAGTAAAAGCTGAGCTATAAAGATAATTCTCCTTTTTTAATGTCTCAAGTTCAAAAAATATTGGTGATCTTTTAGATTTTAGGAAATAGTGCCATGTAGAAAACAGTCGAAGTAATTAAAAGAGGATCATTATAGAGCAGAATGAATAGTTTGCTTTATTCACTGATGATCCACCAATTTAAAAAATGCTGAATAGAAAAGAGATTTAAGTGTTGACATTCTCTAAGCTGATATTATTAATAGCTCAAAATTCTATTTATTTAAACAGATGCAGTAATCAGCATTAAGGAAGTGAGCTGTCTCATGATTTGGGGGGTAGGAGGAAGTTATCTCCTTACAAAGGAGAATGATTAAAAGTCCTAAAATTTTTATTACTTATTCATTTACAAAATTGAATTTCTAATTTACATACGTATAGTAAAATTAACTCTTTGTGCGTATTTGTGTGTGTGTGTGTATGTGTTTTGACAAATGTGTAGAATCCTGTTACCTCCACCATAATCAAGATATAGAAGAGCGCCATCACTCCAAAGAAACCCCCTCATATTGTCACTTTGTAGCAAAACCTCTACCCCCTTCCCTCCTCTTTTAAACTCTGTCAACCACTGAAATGTTTTCTGTCCTCATGGTTTTGCCTTTGCTATATTATACTGGACCAAGCGATAGAGACACTTTACATAAAAGGAGAGGGAGACACAGTCATGCAAACATGCCCATGAGATCAACTGGACCTATTCCATGCTGCACCACTCAGAAGCTGACAGTTGGTTAGAATAATGAAATGGCCCCATGAGATGCCAGCTTGTTGAACAAACTCTGTAAAGATAGGATTCATCCTCCATGATGAGCGTATACTCTAAGTAAACAAACATTGTTTTGTTTATTCTATGTAACCTGTGGACCACTTGGATATGAGAACTCGGGAGAGTTCTTACTCTCGGGAGAGTAAGTAGGAATGGCTCTATTTACTATCTTGCCCAGAGGCTCACTAGGATGCATTTGTGTTGTGTAAAGTCAGGATTCTGAATTCTGCAGGTTCAGAGGGTTTTCAGAGGGAAAATGCTTTCAATACAGGATATTTCAATACAGGACATTCAATATCATTTCATTTCAAGCTCTGTCAATCCAGTTACTTCAGTTGATCACTAACTCAAAGAATAACAAGCAAAAAAGATATTTGGCATGATCACCAAGATATTGTAGGGCTGCTGCTAACCAACGGAGCAATATATGACTTTTAAAAACTGAATTAATAAGTTTTTAGTTACTTAATTATTAAAGTATAAGCCAGTGAACATGTTAATATAGTTAATGCATATAGCAAATCATGTTGATGTTTTAGACTTTTATTCCATGACTGTTAGTTCAATGATGTTTATTTCTTTGATTCTCTATTTTTTAAAAGTTTATTTATTTATTTTGAGAGAGAGCGAGAGTGCACAAGCAGGTGAGGGGCAGAGAGAAGGAGAGACAGAATCCCAAACAGGCTTTGTGCCATCAGTGCAGAGCCCGATGCGGGGCTTGAACTCACTAACTGTGAGATCATGACCTGAGCCGAAATTGAGTCGATCACTTAACCAAATGAGCCACCCACGTGCCCCTGATTTTCTATTTTGATGTATTATTTTGAGTTCATCATTAGTTCTGCAGTTTGATATCCATGTTAGTCTTGAGAAAATCACTTCACTCTCTAAACATAGTTATCCACATCTGGAAAATATGGGTAACAATGGCACTGGTTCACAAATTTGGGGGAAATAAATAATTAGTTTTGAATGAGAACAGCACACTTATTAACTGGCTGTGGACTGACAAGCTTTTAAAACTCTTTGAAACATGTATTCCTTACTTGTATGCTGAAAACCTTAATAGTGGTAAAAATGAAATAATATTTTAAGTAAAATGCTTAGATTAGTGCCTGATACAGTCTGTTATAGTAATTTGTTGCTGTGGTAGTTATTATCATTATATTTTTAATTTTTTAAAGTTTATTTATTTTGCGAGACAGAGAGAGCACACACAGGAGGGACAGAGAGAGAGGGAGAGAGAATTCCAAGCAGCCTCTGCCCTGTCAGCACAGAGTCTGATTCGAACCACAGAACCAGGAACCGCAAGATCATGACCAGAGTGAAACCCAGAATCCGGTGTTTAACTTCCTGAGCCACCCAGGTGCCCGACTGTGGTTGTTATTATTACTCTGCAAGAATCTGGTTGAGCAAATCCAGGTTCCACTTTTTCTTGTAGTGAACAAAATTGTCATAATGGTAAACATACCAATGTGAAGCTCACCATTTTAAGTTAAATTTTTTAAACTGGTGTTTCCTAAAATGTGTGTTGTAAACATTAAAGTCGTAATTAATTTAACTGGAATTCCAAACTTTGATAACCTGAATCTAATCATTCCCATAAGCAGTCATATACAATTCACCAGCAAGGGCTTAAAAGGAGACTTAATCTCTTCCCATTCAGCTGGCTATTTAAATCTGTGTCCTCTAAAGGATGCAAAGAGCCAATGTCTTACCACAGGAAGATAATGATAGCAATAATAATAGTGATAAAATGAAAATAAATGTCAATTCTACTATGCTTGGCCTCAATTAGTTCTTATGAGACATTGCATAAAGAAGATAACTAAATGATAGTTTAAATCCTATAAAAGTGTAATTAGACTTAAAGATAAAAACAAGTGTCTTCCAGTGTCAATCGCCCTATGTGTTTTTTAAAGCTTAATGTTCCCCTTAAACGAGACCACAGCTATGACATTTCACATCCTCTGAACCAAAGATGTACAATTAATGCAAATTAAATTTTGTTTGCATTCAGTATTAGACATTTTTTTCTCATTTGCCATGACTTTCCCTTATTTGTGTCCTTAGGCTCTTCATGTTTCATTCAAAATGAGAACAATAAAAATATAGATTTGTGTCTCCTTTTTGGTCTTTATAAGATCAACTATAATCCTAAGCACTGTTTCATCTAAAACAGCAAAAAAAGAAGACGAGAAGTCTTAGGTAATAGAATCAGAGAAACTATTCAGAAAACTGCATGTGAAAATTATATTAGATAATCGTATTTGCATCAAAGTTGAACTTAGAAAATAAGAGAAGAAAGAAAAGATCAAGATCAGGTGTGAGAGGTAAAACAAGTTGCAAATTTTGTATGATATTTGTATAAGGATAATAGAGGTGATTTATTAGTAGATTTTTTTTTTGGCAAGCAGATCAAAATATTGTCCTAAAAGGAGCAAAATTAGCTCTCTGTCCCTTCTCTCTTCCTTAGTGTAGTGACCTTGAATGGTGTTGAGGCAAGATATTTGGCTCTGTTGGACCCTGGATTCAAAGATATAAAATTTTCTTAAGAGTGTCTCTAACCTTACACTCTTACATTCTAATTTGTGCCACAAAATATACCCAAATATGTGAAAATGCAATGTTTCAGAAATTATAACGTAACATTATAATCGAATTCTCTAATTAAAAACAAAACAAAATAAAAACACAGTGCCTTTATTCCTTTATTTAAGGGGAAAAGCTGAGCACTTCTCATACAGAACTGCATTTCAGAAAAATTAAGGAATTACCCACCAGCTCTAACAACTGACAGACACCAAAACAGAAGGAGCTTTCAAAACCTATGATTCGATACTGAAGGGCAGGTGTTTGTTCTACTGTGTACTACTCTTCTTGCTCAGACTCCATCTGAAATATTTTCTGATTGCTACATTCCTTAGAAATCTTTCCCTAATCAGAGAACCTGTAACATTTGTTTTCTGTCCGCTTCTCTAGCTCATGGTTCTGTTCACTAAGATGCATAAGGACCACTATCTCGTGAAAGAGAGAGAAAGTAAAGGAAATTTTAAACCATATTAATATTCTTTTTTGTTTTACACAGATTACTGACTCAGGGATGTGAGTGAATAATTTGTTCTACTCCATATTGATTGGCAAATACTTTTCCTTCATGGAAAGTATTTAGATTTATATACATACATGTTTGGCTCTTAATGGTAGGGTGGCCAGCCCAGGACCTGAGAGACCTCTTGCTATTGAGAATCTTGTGAACCCTGATCCCTTCCCTATTCACCACTCTCACGGACTCTCATAAACTTACTTCTTCTTTAGTTAGACAGTATAACTCAGAGGACACAATTTCTTTTCTTGTTTTTGAGGTTGCCTGTATTTTCTCACTACATGATAACAACAACAAATGCTTAAAGTGATAAGATAGGGATTCCTGGGTGGCTCAGTCCCCTAAGAGATTGACTCTTGTTTTCTGCTCGGATCATGATCTCATGGTTTGTGAGATTGAGCCCTGTGCTGGGGTTCTGTGCTGACAGTGCTCAACCTGCTTGTGATTCTCTCTCTCTTTCTCTCTCTGCCCCTCCCCTGTTTACTATAAATAAATAAATACATAAATGAACAAACTTAAAAAAATAAACTATTAGAAATATCTAGGAATCAAGTCAATGTAACTGTAGTGTTTATGAGGAGAAAACATGAAAAAATATTTATTTTGTGACAAGTTTCATATTCAAAATGTTTCCTGAAATCTGAGCTCAATGGGAGCCCAAAAGATTTGTAGTAAATTCTTCATAGTCAGAATATTTGTTGAAATATATGTGGAGATTCAGTTCCCTGTGTAACTTTCTTTTGTCTTACCAGAATCTTGTGTAAGTGATTGTTGACTTGTTTGGAAATTGAAATTATTTCATAGTTCTTCAGTTCTTGGGCCCTTTGTGAGAAATTGTATAACACAGATGGAAATTCATAGATTCAGATGGCAAATCACAATAAACAAATAAGCATATAGCTATAAGTTACCAGATTTTATTACTTGCTAGTGTGCATATTAACCACAATGTTAAAACATTGCAAAAATTTTTAAAACTTAGTGAAAAGAAACAGCTGCTATGTTAAAGAAAGAAAGGAATTGTTAAGGAGAAAACTTAGTTACAAACCAATGTAGAATCAATAGACATTCAGTTACCATATACTCACTATATGGCCCAGCATTGAAACACAAATTTTGAAACTGAAGTGATTTTACATATGTTTAGTAGGATTAGTATTTTCTGTGATTTCCAACCTCACCATTTCAAATTCTCCAAGCCCCTTATCATTTTAACTAAAAATAGTTTATAGGTGTTGGTGGAAGAGTAGGCAGTTGTGATCATGAGTAGGATGAGAGAATTATTTCTAGCTATGAGAGAATTAAGTCTAGCTCAGGAAATTTTCCCTGTGGATGGATTTGCTTGAGGAAGCCCAGACATGATGATGAAAGCAAACTTCAGGTTTCCAGTTTGGGTTCCCTGGGGCTAATACTGATGAGTCCTGAAGAACCACAAGATTGGCGGTCCTTTGGGCTGGTAAATGTATTGCAAAAATACTCACTGTAGTTGATAAAAGACCTCGTATCTCTGGCTTTTGGCATCACTGATAGGTTGGTCATGTCAGTTTTAAATCATAACTATTTAAATGACTAGGAAATAAGGGCAATACTTTCTTTTTTACTTCTAATTGTTTGAAGCACCGCTGTATTTTTTTCCATTAAGCCTTTTGAGATTGAAGTGTAACATATATATGACTGTATATCTTAAATATAGCCCAGCATGCAGATTAATAATCTTACTAAGAAATCACCTTTGTACCCATTTCCAGTCATTGTCTCCCCACTGCAGCAATAACAAGCATCCTGATGCAGTGAAGTTTCACTTCTTTTTGAACATCATTGAAATAAGATTATACAGTATTACTAATCTATGTCTGGAAACTTTTGCTCAATAGTGTATTTGTAAGATTTGTAAAAGTTTTGTTTGTAGTTGTTTAACTCTAGTTACATTACGTTATTGCATTACTATATTACTACTTATGTATCCATTCTTGATTCACAGGCATTTAGGTTGTTTTCCAGTTTAGGGACATTTGACTATTACTCTATGAAGAGAGCGTATGTCTTTATTGAATGTAAGCAGCATTTCTGTTGGTTACTTGACGAGAGGTGGTTTTGCTGATTCATAATTATAAGAACATTAAGTTATAGTTAGGTAAGGCCAAAGATTTTTCCAAGTAGTTGTACAAATTTGTACTTTCAACAGCAAGGTTAAAAAAATTCCTTCTGCTACACATCCCTCTTTTTTCCTTCTTTTTTAAACTTCTGGCTCCATAGTGGTCATTTAGTGGTATCTAGTTGTAACTTGAATTTCCCCAATGACAAAAAATTGGACACCTTTTTATTTGGAACCATCTTTGGTGTTAATATAATAGACTACAGTAATTTTTCCAAAATATAATTTTTGGAAACATTGTTTTGAAGTATAAAAGAATAATCATTTTTTAAAGGTTTATTTATTTTTGAGAGAGAGGGAAAGTGAGGGAGTGGCAGAGAGAGAGGGAAAGAGAGAGAATCCCAAGCAGGCTCCACGTTGTCAACACAGAGCCCAATGCAGGGCTCAATCCCACAATCACAAGATCATGACCTGAGCCGAAATCGAGAGTTGGACGCTTAACCAACTGAGCTACCCAGGCGCCCCAAGGAATAATCATTTAAGTATTCTTACCATTTGTTGTGGTCCATTCATTCATATCCTCTTTATTTTGTTTTAATTTAGGGGAAAAAGTTTCTATCATCAGGTTGGTAATTTACATTTTTTGAATCTTAAAAGTCATTTTTCTTACTCTTTCATATTACACATAAAGCTAAATTCAATATTATGGCTATGAAGTAAGTGTATATTATTACCAAATATCATTTTCCAAAACAAAGTGTGTATATAAACACATGTACACTCATATGCACTCATATGTAATTTACCATTTCCATAAAGGTTAAATAAATATATTGCCTGGTTACCACATTCTTTTTGACGTGGTTGTCAACTTTTCCTTCTACAGGTAAAGTGACCCTTGGAATTAGTGGGAGAATCAATAGGAAACTAAAGGAAAAACATATCTAGATGAAAAACAAGCTTAAGAATAAGTCTATTTAGCAGTGTTTTCAGTTGAATGTATCTAAGAATTTATCATTAGTTGGGTGTCACTGATGTATACTATTTTAGGTGGACTGAACTAATTCATTTATGACTTTTTATTAAACCATTCTTCATAGTTTTATAAATATCACCTCCAAAGTGAACTTGGACTTTTATCATAGCCCTTGCCATTTAAAAATCGTCTTATAAACTTAGAAAAAGGGGTAAACACTGAGTTAAATTGCTTAGTTATATAATATTCTATAGCCTATTGGCTATACTAGGATCCTATCACTTGCATCTGACAAAATGTGTCAGATTAGAAATTTATTTTAAATCTCAGAAATAATTGTTGCACACCTTCTGACTTGAAAAAAACAGATCAGTTCATGTTCATCATGTGGTATAAATGTATGCCATTATGTGACTTCTGTCACCATTTTTTGTTCGCTTAATTTCTGGTTTGTTAGATATCTTAATTTTTAACCTGAATATTGCATTGCCTTTTGATTCTGCATTTCTGTCATTTTATTCTTGGTACATATTCCCATTAAATAGTTGCAAACTATCATCTAGGTCTAATCTATGCATACTGAAAGTCATAAACGTTTTTATATTTAAACTTAAGATACCTTGGTAAGAAAATTGCAAGCAATACCTTTTCTGGGATTTTGGCTATTAGCTAGTTGTTCAGAATATATATTATCTGTAAAACAACACTTTTAAATAGTAAAACATATAGCCTTAATCTTGATGATTATTTTTATTATCATTAATAGTTTGGTAAAAAAAATGCATTTAAAAAAGGTTTCATTTATTCCAGTGTTCTCTGTAATCAGAGCATGTTGAATTCCTTTTATGTCCTTAAGAAACTGGTTTATAATTCCATAAACCTAATAAATCTAATAATAGATATTAAGACCCTATTTGAAATTTATAACTTTTGTCAGTAGAAAATATGATGGAAAGCAAAGGAAAAAGTAAATTAGTTGTAAAACTCAGGAAAATATTAAGCCAGAACCTTGAAAGAATATCATTACCATTGTGCATTTCCTTCTGATAATATACATTGGAATAAGAATTGCAAACAACATTTTCCTTTTATCCATTGAGTTAAAAAAAAAAAAAGAAATGCATTTACAATGTGGAAATAATTAAAATTGCCACATTAGCTAACAAAGGAAATACTGGCCAATACTGGCCCATAATCAGAAGGAAATTAGGACAGGCTTACTGGAAATTAAGAAGTGATGCTAATGATATTTTACATTAGAATCTCTCTTCTTTTTACTCTTTGTTCTCTATTTTCAGGAAATCTTGTCTGTAGAGAAAATCTGCATGTGTTTGCTTCAGGCAAATGTTTGTTTATATTCTCTTAGCTTAGTGGCTCTGGGAATAATTGAAGAGTGTGTGCATAGCACTGAATATAAATAATTGAACCAGTGTACATTTTCTGAGCAAAAGGAAACCTATGCATACCCATTAGTATGTGGAAATACCTTGCAAAATTATTAGTCATTCTGTATTTTATAAAAAAATTTAAATTCATAACAAAATTTTGTGACAGAGTTATTCCAAAAGATATATTTAAAGAATAAATGTTGTAACTGGAAAACTACAGCTAACATGATTCAGAATTCCAGAATACCAACACAGAATGAGCTACTACAAAGATGTGGCATGATTTTCACTCTTCTTAAGATTTTTCTCTATACAATAAATAATCCACAAAGACATTGTTTTTGCAAAGTTTCCTTAAAATTCAAATGTATATGAAACAAAAATAGATAGTGCCACTTTATCATTCCTCAAGCCCAATGTCCTTTTGGCATTTCTTCTCCTAGATTTTTGCTCTAGGAGTAACATATGAATAATTGTACCTATAATATACATAGATACCTGAATACTTTATTTTATATGTTTGTAATGCATGCATATATATATGTGTGTGTTCTATATTTATTCATATAAACATATGCATAGTATATCACTTTATACATGTATCTGTATGTATGTATATATAAATACATATAAGTCCATCTACATACATATAATACATATGTAAACATGTAAATGCATTTATAAATACCATATTCTTCAATCTCTGACACTTTTAAAATTTGCTTTCAGTACTATAAATGTTAACTTGGGGATGTCTTTTAAAATGGTTTGACAATGAGGTTCCAACTTACCGATTTGCAAAAGTCAAATGTTTTGAATTGTGTCTTGTTATTGTTTTAAAAGAACATTAAAATTTGATCGATAAAAAGAGATTTGAAGTCACACCATGCATTGACCACAATGCTGTGAAACTAGAAATGAACCATAAGAAAAAATCTGGAAAGAGCACAAATACATGGAGGTTAAATAACCTGCTATTAAACAATGAATGGCTCTTATCTAGAAATCAAAGAAGAAATAAAAAATTACATGCAACAAATGAAAATGAAAACACAACTGCAAAATCTTAGGGATACAACAAAAGTTTTTTTAAAGAGGGAACTTTATAGCAATACTGGACTATCTCAAGAAGCAAGAAAAATACCAAATATAAGATCTGACTTTACACCTAAAAGAGCTAAAAAAAGAACAAAGAGAACCCAAACCAGCAAAAGGAAGTAAATAATAAAGATTCAAGCAGAAATAAATGATACAAAAACTAAAAAAAATAAATAACCATAGAACAGATTAATGAAATTCGGAGCTGTTTCTTTGAAAAGATCAACAAAAGACTCATTAAAAAAAAAAAAAAAAAAGAGGACCCAAATAAAATTACTAATGAAAGAGGAGAAATAACAACCAACACCGCAGAAACACAAACAATAGTAACAATATTATGAAAATCTATATGTCTATATATCTATATGTCAACAAACTGGACAACTAGAAAAAATGGATAAACTCCTGGAAACATATAAAGTACCAAAACTAAAGCAGAAAGAAATAGAAGAATTGAACAGACCAATTACTGACAATGAAATGGAATCAGTAATAAAAACAAAGTCCTGGACCAGACAGCTTCAGAGGCAAATTCTACCAAACATTTAAAGAAGAATTGATGCCCATTCTTCTCAAACTATTCCAAAAAAATACAAGAGGAAAGAAAACCTCCAAATTCATTATGAGGTCAGTATCACCATGATACCATGATATCATGGTAAAAACCAGATAAAAACACCACAAAAAAGAGAACCAAAGGCCAATATCTTTCAGGAATATTGACGCAAAAGTCAACAAAATATTAGCAAACTGAATCCAACAATTTACTTTTAAAAATCATACACCAAGATCAAGTAAGATTTATTCCCAGGATGCAACAGTGGTTCAATATTTACAAAACAATCAACGTGACACATCACATCAATAAAAGATAGGATAAAAACTCTATGGTCATGTCAATAGATGCAGAAAAAGCATTTGACAAAGTACAACATTGAATTATGATTAAAAAAAAAACCAACAAAGTAGGTCTAGAGGGAACATATCTCAACATAATAAAGGCCTTATATGAAAAACTTATAGTCAACCTCATACTCAATGGTGAAAAATAGAGATTTTACCTTGAGATCAGGAATAAGACAAGGATGTCCACTGTCACCACTTTTATTCAACAGAGTACTGGAAGGCCTAACCATAGTAGTTAGAAAACATGAAGAAATAAAAGACATCCAGATTGGTGAGGAATAAATAAAGCTCTCACTATATGCAGGTGACATGATACTATATATAAAAACGACATGATACTATATATAGCAAACCCTAAAGGCTCCATCAAAAATCTACTAGAACTGATAAATGAATTCAATAAAGTTGCAGGAGACAAAATCAATGTATAGCAATCTGTTGCATTCCTATGCACTAATAATGAAGCAGTAGGAAGCAAAATTAAGAAAACAATCCCATTTACAATTACATCAAAAACAATAAAATATCTAGGAATAAACTTAACCAAAGATGTGAAAGACTTGTATTCTGAAAACTATAAAGCACTGATGAAAGAAATTCAAGGTGATACAAAGAAATGGAAAGAAATTACGTGCTCATTGGTCAGAGCATGTAATTGTTAAACATTGTTAAAATGTCTATACTACCCAAAGCAATCTATGCACTTAATGCAGTTCCTATCTAAATACTAAGAGAATTTCTCACAGAACTAGAACAATTATCCTAAAATTTGTATAGAACCACAAAAGACCCCAAATACCCAAAGCAGTCTTGAAAAAGAAAAACAAAACTGGAGGTATCACAATTCTAGGTTTCAAGGTATATTACAAAGCAGTAGTAATTAAAACAGTATGGTACTGGCATAAAAATAGACACATATATCAGTAGAATAGAATAGAAAACCCAGAAACAAACCCACAATTAAATGGTGAATTAAACTTCAGCAAAGGCAGAATGAATATACAACAGGGAAAAGTCTCTTCAACAAATGGTATATGGAAAACTGGACAGCCACATGCAAAAGAATGAAAATGAACCACTTTGTAATACCATACACAAAAATAAACTCAAATGGATTAAAGACCTAAATGTGAGACCTGAAACCATAAAGACCCTAAAAGAGAGCACAGGAAGTAACTAATCTAACATCAGCTGTAGCAACATTTTTCTAGATATGTCTCCTTATAAAGTGAAATAAAAGCAAAAATAAACTATAGGGACTACATCAAAATAAAAAGCTTTGGCACAGCAAAGGAAACAACCAACAAAAATAAAAGGCAACCTACCAAATGGGAGAATATATTTGCAAATGACATATCCAATAAAGGGTTAGTATCCAAAATATGTAAAGAACTGATACAACTTAATATTCAAAAAACAAATAGTCCAATTAAAAAATAGGCAAAAGACATGAACAGAGGTTTCTCCAAAAAAACACATACAGATGTCCGACAGACATGAAAAAAATGCTCAACATCAGTCATCATCAAGGAAATGTAAACCGAAACCACAATGAGATATCACCTCACACTTGTCAGAATGGCTAAAATCAACAACAAGAAACAATAAGTTTGATGAGGATGTGGAGAAAAAGGAACCCTCTTGCACTGTTGGTGGGAATGTAAATTGGTGCAGCCACTGTGGAAAACAGTACGGAGGTTCCTCAAAAAATTAAATATAGAACTACACCATGATCCAGGAATAGCACTACTGGGTATTTAAACATTGTTAAAATGTCAAAATGTACTTCAAACACCTTTATATAAACTAACATGTGTTTAGGAAAGGGGACTCCTAAATAATTTAAGAAAAATAATGACAAATGAAACTAAATCAGACTTGTTAAAATGTCAAAAAAATACAAAAACACTGGGTCCCCTGGGTGGCTCAGTCAGTTGAGCATCTGACTTCAGCTCTGGTCATGATCTCACAGTTCGTGGGTTCAAGCCCCACATCAGGCTCTGTGCTGACAGCTCAGAGCCTGGAGCCTGCTTCGGATTCTGTGTCTCCCTCTCTCTCTCTGTCTCTGTCTGTGTGTCTCTCTCTCTAAAATAAATAAACATCAAAAAATGTTTTTTTAAATACAAAAACACTAATTTGAAGAAATACATGCACCCCTATGTTTATAGGAGCATTATTTACAATAGCCAAATTATGGAAGCAGCCAAAGAGTCCATTGATAGATTAATGGATACAGAATATGTGTCATATATATATACACACACACACACACACACACACACACACACAATGGAATATTATTCAGCCATAAAAAGAATGTCCATTTGCAACAGCATGTATAGAGCTAGAGAGTATAATGCCAAGCAAGATAAGTCAGTCAGAGAAAGACAAACACCATGTGGTCTCACTCATATGTGGAATTTAAGAAACAAAGCTGAAAAGCAAAGGAAAATGAGAGAGAGAGAGAGAGAGAGAGAGAGAGAGAGAGAAACCAAGAAAGAGGCCTTAACTATAGAGAA